>NC_030850.1:34454272-34605259 GCF_000208745.1 Theobroma cacao | reverse complement strand
TTGTTTGGTATTAGAGGATACATCAACTGAAAAAAAAAAACATTCTTGAATATATCTATGAGATATCGTTATTAATACTGTTTTAAGTTTTGTAATAAACACATGTCACGTTTAAAATAATTTTTTGCTATCAACTACTAACCAAACAAATTTAGTAATTTGATTTTATTGAAGATTTTAAGAAAGCAGAAAATGTAAAGAATTTTCATTCAGTATCACTCTAATTGTCAAAGGGTTGTTAGGTTAATCATAGTAGTAACCATGAGAGAGGTAAAATCGCAATAGTAAAGTTCTTATCAATTGCTTACGATCTATTTTTTATGTAATTTTTCTAATTACATGAAATATATATCACGTAAATATAAATAAAAAATATAATTATCACATGAGTATAAATAACAATTATAATTAAATTTGACTACGATTAATTTTTTGTTCAAACTAAACTTGTTTAGATATATTTCAAAATTTTAAAATCTTAATTAGATATAATAAAATGAAAATCTTAATTTAAAGAGTAATCATAGTGTAGAAACTTTTTAACTATTTAAACCTTTCTATTATTTGTTATCTAGAAATATTAGTTAAAACAAGAAAAGTATTTATTAAAAAAAACAATGAAACGCCGGTTTTATTAAATATTAATTAATGCTTTTAAAACTGAAGCTAATCCAATTCTTCTTATATATCTCAGTGTGAACGTAGTCATTTATATATGTATATATATAAATTATTATGAACCAAGTCCTTTAGAAGCAAACGTTGCGTTCTCAATGGCGAAATCAGATTGCATACCGAAGACGGAATGGAGTTGAAGACGTAATTTTCACGTGTTGAAAACTTCAAAATAGGTTAGAGCAACGACCTTGGTGATATCATATCGCATGTGCCATCACTTTGCGGACAGTCACACGGTTCCAAGTAACATACTCAAACTGAGGGTAAGATTGGATGCCCTGCCTCTCCCTCTGCATCTGCCGCTGCTCAACAATCCTTTGCATTTAAAGGCAAATCAGATTCAATGGTAAACTTGAATCATTTCAAGTTCCATTCAAGGATTCATCACAGCAGATTGTTTCCATCTTTAGATCAGGTCAATATTCTCATGATCAAGTGAACCAATTGCAGATTAAAAAATTCAAAGAAATTGATATAGAACCAATTTTAACCAACTGTAACACAACAATTCTCAAAATTTGGAGGCAATACTACAAAATTTTGAGCTCTATAAGCAAGTCAAAACTCTCAAAACATGACACGGAAGAAAAATTGACACATCAAAAAGTTGAACTGTCTATGAAGGACGACCATAATCCAACTCACTTCTTCTTCTCTGCACCTCCAGCTGACCTGCAATAGACAAGAAATGCATCAGCGCACTATAAAACCTCATCAGAACAGAAAAGCCATTAAATAATGATATTGATTATTCAGTCATCATTAGACTCTGTTACCTCATCTTGCGTAGAACACTGGACATCTCCTCACGCTTCTTCTTGGCCCTCTTATGAGTGCCTAGCTTTCTCTTTGCCACCTTCAAAGCACGCTTATCTTTTCCAACCTTGAGAAGTTCAGTAATCCTCTTCTCATAAGGAGCAAAACCGGCAACCTCCCTAATTAGGCTCTTCACAAAGTGGACTCTCTTGCTGGTTTTCTAGAAAAAAAATATTGTAGATCAATATACAGAATATATCAACAATGCAAGCCTTATCATCAAGACAAAATGAAGGTAGGTTCTAAAAATAATATAAACATACAGATATACTAAAGGGTCTGAAAGATAAAAAAAAAAAAAGGCCACTTCTTAGGCTGCTTGCCATGACTTCATCATAAGAACCTTCCTCTATGCCTTAAAAAAAAGTTTTAAAAAGTCCACAGAATTGAGAGTGCAACTACATGATAACTTTTGAACAGTAGGAAACCTTACCCCCTTTCTATCAGAAGGGCGGGGAGCCAATTCCTTTTTGGTAACAACATGTCCTTTGTTTAAGCCCACAAAAAGGCCAGTATTAGGTTGCTTTGGAGCCATCACCTGCAAGAAGCATCACCCACAAAACAAGTCAGAATTTATATCAGTCTAAGAAAGGCAAGAAAATTCTATAAACCACTTATACGTACTGAATAAGTATAGAATGTAATTCATGTTAGTAATAATTGATTGACTAGTGAAGAGTTTCAACTATTGAGGTCTAGACATTAATGCCATGTCACCATGAAACAGGGAAACCAGTCTCAAACACCAAACCCACCCTAATCCTTAGACCAAACAAAGGAAAAAAGAAATGGCAAAATACATCTTCAAAAGCACAGCATAGTATTCTAAAAGGAATACAAACAACAAGATAAAAATCCTACACTTATATCAATACCCTCCCTTTCCACCAAGCTGACATGGCATAAGAAACCAACCCTGTAATTAAATGCAAGCAGAACTTGATAAACTAAAATACTATTGCCTAACAAGTAAATTTAAAAAAAAACACATGTGCCTATTATAAGTTTCAAATTTATCTAAAGATCAAGGAGAAGATTTGTTTATTTTTTAATAATGAAAAATGAAAGGGGTATCACAAAAATCAACAGATTCACAAATACCAAATAGCCAGAAAAATCGCCCTCAAAACATCACGCACAACATCATAAATCAAAATTGTAGAAAACCAATGATGTCATACGTAATTAGTACAAATATAAAGTATCACCACATAATTAGAACACCTCAAAATGGCATGGAAACATCATTTCCATGCTGTTTCATCGACATAGATCCCTTAAGAAATTTACAGACTTAGTCACAAGCAAACCAGGGTCCAGACAAAAAAAAATAGTAACTCAAGATAATATAGACCTAACAAATAAACAATCTTAGGTTTTTATGACATGTCAACATGAGAAATTGATTGGGAGTCCATAGCATTTTTTTTTCACATATAAAACATGAAAACAATAAAAATTCAATTTGATGAATTTTAACCATCCAACATGAACATTTTTAACCGAACAAACCTAAAATATACTTTTAAGAAAATATAAAACAATCCAAATTATCTACTCAGGGAAAAAAATGAGATCAACCATACTAAAGATTAATAGTACAACGCAAATGAGGTTAAAAAGGATCAAATCAGATGGTTAAAATTCATCAAATTGAATACAGCACTATGATAAAAGTATGTCCCAATCATCTTTCCTCAGTTCAAACAGACTTTACAACCAACTTAACTGCTTAGAAAGAACTATTCGATTTGAAGACATACATGAGTATGTTTCTAATTAGTTTCTGAGAAAAGAAAGAAGAGACTGGGAATGATGAACTTCAGATTTAGTTTTGGAGCCAGTGAAAATGCGTAAAGGATTACCATTTCCAGGGAACCAAAGCCTAAAACCTTCAAAAATTCCAGAACCCTAAATGACTTCTTCCTCAATTTCTCGGAAACCAGAAAGTAACAGATAACTTTATGCTATTGACACGCACTTTTAAACTTCAACTATCAAACAAGCTACATTGAAAACAAAAACCTTCCCAACAGAATAAGACACAAATCAACGACAAATGTAGCAGTTTCAGCTTAGTTTCTCACCAACCAAACAGCTCCAACTGAATACCTCCTAGAAAACCTCGAAGCTGCGATAAAGAGAATAACATAAATTAGCTTTGCATATTCTGAAAAGATTTCAAGTTTCATTTAAGCTTCGAAGGGCGGTCTCACCTCCCCGACTGCACAAGAGAAAATGACTAGGGTTCCGCGTTTCATGCCTATTTATAGGTTGTAATTCGGGTCGGGTTCCTTGGCCCTGTTAATCAAACGTTGGAAAAACGATCTAATTGGGTTCATATTGGCCCAAAAAATTAAGAATGACAGGATCTCCGTACTCCCGAAAGCCCAAGAATGAAAATGGGCCGAATGGGTTGACCCATCCAGTTCCCCTTCATGGCTAAAAAAGGCAGGAGAGAAAGCGATGTGCATGGAAGCTAATGGAATCAAAGAATTCCAGTGAGTAGATTCTCGAAAGCCAACTCGAAGACTGAAAGGGGCAAATGGGGGTTTTGACCGGCAGGTATAATTAAGCTTTATAGCCAATTCAGCCATGGCTTTCAACCTAATTCTTTCTTCCTTTCTATGTCGTTCAACCTTCTTCTGTGTTTTTTTTAATCTCTTTATCTCTTCTTTGAGCTGTTCCTTTGTTCTTCCTTTTTCCTTTGCTAAATCTCATCCAACCACTATTAGAAAAGTAGTTGTAGTCATAAAACAACCCAACCACTAAACTTCTCCAATCTTCACATGCACCCCTTAAATTCTATCTTCTTTGCTTCTTGAATTCCCACTTTGTAATTCAAAGTTATCTCTTTTATTCTCAAATTTTGCAATTTTTTTTTTTGGGCAAAGAAACCTTTTGTTTTATATAGATACGATTATCTGCACTTTTGAGCTCCCTTTTCCTGCACACCCTCAAGTGAAAATATGAAACTTTTCTGGCCTTTTTGTTCTTCTTATCAGGAATTTCGTTTTCAACTTCTGTTTAGGAGAGCATATCAATTTGAAGTACAGCAGTGTATATACTCTTTTTGCTGACACTTGGGCCCCTTTGAGATTCCAGAGACCATTAATTACCTTCAATTTAGTTGGATTATGCCTTCATCAATGGATGTTTCCTTTTGGAAACTTGATCAACTTTCTAAACCCAGATTTTCCCAACCTTAAGTTTTCATTTCCACCTTTGATAAAAACAAAAAAATACCCGCTTTATATTTATTACTTATTATCAAATCTTTACATCGATATGGAGTACGTGGCATGTTATTAACATGTTTGATTCATAGGTGCGTCTATGTCAATCGTCTGTTGCTGTCCCATCCTTGAATGTGTCTACTGTTTGGCCTGTGCCCGTTGGGTATGGCAGAAATGTCTATACACTGCAGGCCATGAAAGTGAGCACTGGGGTTTAGCCACAGCTGAGGAATTTGAGGCAGTGCCACGCCTTTGTCGTCTAATTTTATCAGTTTATGAAGATGATCTTCATAATCCTCTTTGGGCTCCCCCTGGAGGCTATGGCATTGAACCTGATTGGGTTATCTTAAGAAAAAATGACCAAGAAACTCAAGGCCGAGCTCCTCCTTACATGATTTACTTGGATCACGATCATGCTGATATCGTCTTGGCTGTCAGGGGACTTAATTTAGCAAAGGAAAGTGATTATGCTGTTTTGCTTGATAACAAACTTGGGCAGGCAAAATTTGATGGTGGCTATGTGCACAATGGGCTATTGAAGGCCGCAGGATGGGTTTTTGATGCCGAGTGTGAGGTTTTAAGGGAATTACTTGAGAAGAATCCAAGTTACACTTTGACATTTGCTGGGCATTCCCTTGGGGCAGGGGTGGTGGCATTGTTGGTGATGGTTGCAGTTAAAAATCGTGGCAAATTGGGATTCATGGAGAGGAAGCGGATTAGATGCTATGCCATTGCTCCTGCTAGGTGTATGTCTCTCAATTTGGCCGTTAGATATGCGGATGTTATCAATTCTGTTGTGCTTCAGGTAAATTTTCATACTTTTATATTGTAAACTTGTACTTATGTTTGTTGCAGTATATTGGTATATATGGACTTGGTTCATTGACTTCAGTTTGTTAAATTTGTTAGAAGGTTTAGGTTAGGTCAACATATTATAATGCCTAATAATATCTTGTATGCTTGTGTTCTAACATGAGCTATTCTAATGAACCAGGATGATTTTTTACCTCGAACAACCACCGCTTTGGAAGATGTTTTCAAATCACTCTTCTGGTAAAATACAGTATGTCTTAGTCACCTTTCCATTACTAATTTCCTTAATATGGGATTTCCCAATATTTTCTGCAAAATGTGATTTCAGAAAGCCAAACTCTCTTCGGTCTTAGGAATGATTTGATGCTTGCATAACAGGGCTGGTTATACTTCTGTTCAATATGCAGTTTACCATGTTTGTTGTGCCTAATTTGCTTGAAGGACACTTGCACAGTGGAGGAGAAGATGCTTAAAGATCCAAGGCGGCTGTATGCACCTGGTCGCCTGTACCACATTGTAGAAAGAAAGCCCTGCAGGTATTATGGCATTTATTTTGACAAATTTATGAATCAATCAACAATAGAGGATGAATTGCCTGGTTTTCAACACCAGTTGTTAGAGGGGTGAAACTCCTTGATAATTATTGCTGGTATATGAGTAACACGGATCTGCTTGATATAAAACAAATAAAGAAGGGAGTTCTTAGTAAAAGAGGCCAACAAGTCCAAGCTGTGGTCAAAAGTCTCTTTCTTATCACTTAAATATCATCACATTTTTATTGGGATTAATCGAGATGTTTTGCCATTTCATTGCTTCATTTGCATTTCCTTTGTCCTGATTGCAGGATAGGAAGATATCCCCCAGTGGTGAGGACAGCAGTACCTGTTGATGGAAGGTTTGAGCATATAGTTCTATCCTGCAATGCAACCTCTGACCATGCCATTATTTGGATAGAGAGAGAGTCCCAAAGAGCCCTTGATGTAAGTTTACAGCTTCTTGACCTTTGGACTGTGCTTTGAGGTAGTAAACCCTTGCATATCTAAGGTCACAATTAAAGCAATCAAAAAGAAATGTTTTAGCACAGACATGAGAGCTTGAATCTTAAACTTGCTGTTTTCTTTCAGTTGGAAATTATAGATATTAAGAATCTAATTAGCTTTAAGGGGCTTTTGGGGTGCTGGAAAGGAAACAATACAGAAAGTTTGGCTACTATCATCAACTTTTGTGTTTATGAGCCAGGGATCTACCCCTTAGTTTCTTTCCAATCTATATGTATGGTATGGTAGGTGAAGCGGCTAACAAGATGCATAGGGAAAAATCATATATAAATTCATTATTCTGCATTTGCTACGCACTCTCTTCCGCTAGTACTTGGTGAGTTTAGTTGTTATGTTTGCATATAATTATCTCAATGATTGTTCTAAATATTAAAGGTGGAAAACCTTAGGTGGTTGAAATATGAAAAGATTTCATTACTACAACAAAATAATATGTTCACATTCTGTTGAGTGCAGTTGATGCTGGAGAAAGATGGGATGATGCAGATTCCTGCAAAGCAGAAAATGGAGCGACAGGAGTCTCTTGCTCGAGAACACAGTGAAGAGCACAAGGCAGCTATGCGGAGGGCAGTTGCTTTGGATATCCCTCAAGCTTACACGCCTTTGTCATATGGAACATTCCATGAAATGGAAGAAGCTGAATTTTCTGGTAGATCAAGTGAGGAGGTAACTGAGTTATCATCTAGGAAAAGAAGGGAGAGTTGGGATGAATTTGTAGAGCGCCTTTTTGAGGTAGATGAGTCTGGCCACATGGTGTTCAAGAAGTCTGTTTCATAGAACAATGCTCAACCTCACTCCATCCCCATTCCCCACCCCACCTCGCTTCCCAAACTAAAAAAAAAACCCTGCAAGATGCATTCTTTCATGCACGCCACAATTCATTGCTTGATTACCAAATATGGAATTATTATAAGAATGATAGAAAGTTTGTACATAAAAGTAAATCAATTTTATCAAAGTAGAGCAACCCTTTTTCTTGATGTTCATTGGCTTTGGTCATGAGTTAACATAAATGAGGGGCTAACCTTTTGGCATACAACCACATGAGTATTATCACCTTATATTTCAACTCTCATGCCCTGCAGGAGAATGGGCACACTGACATTGGATATGAATAAAATAGAATAAATGGGTGAGAACTGATACGTGGGAGCATAAATGGACTTAGCTTCTTTGTTGCCTGGGAAGGGCTGTAGATTGGATGAGTCTGTTTCCTTCTACTTTTCGTTTTTTGGTTGTCAATGGTTTAAGTAACAAAGGAAAAAGGAAAAGAAGGGTATGATTCAATGGTAATCTATTTTTTCCACTATTCCAAGGAAAAATGTCACGATAGCTTTCGTTCAAAAGAAATGCTAATGTCCTCAAATTCAAATGGTACATGAATCAATTGATCATTGATCGATGAAACTACCTGACCTAAGTTGAAAACAGCTAGGCATGTCAAGGAGCGGTCCAAAAATACTTCACCACTTTTATCCATGATTTCCATTTACAAAAGTGTTTGTTAAATCAAACTAACATTACCCTGATATGCAACATATGTACCTTCAACATTAGTTGAGGGGCAAAAGAAATGATACATGATTTTAAGGAGCTTCCCTACCCCTTGCTATACCTGGAGATCTAGAACTGCTTCCCCTGCAACGAAGATGAGATAGGAGTCAATAATCAGTTTACTCAATGCCATTATTTTGTTCAAATTGATCTCATCCTTTATATGACAAATTCTAAGAAATCTCAACACTTATGAAGAGACGAGAGGATAGACGTTGTCTTTGGGAGGAAGAGATAAGAGTACTAAAGTAAAACTTAGGGGAGGAAATACCAAACCAGTTAACCCCCTGATCTTGGGTAAGCTTTACACCTCCCAGAACTAGGAAAACCCAAGCCATACCAAACTCGATTTTATTCCACATTTAGGATCTTTATTTTAGAGAGAGAGATTTTCAACTTCAATGAGATACAACATATGAATTGGGGCAAAATCAAATATGATTTTGTTCATTTGGGCTTCAAGGTTGAAATTTCTTCTTTTTTTTTTGATAATAATAGTTCACTCCTTGTTCTAGTTTCAGTTTTGCCAGTGTTTTTTTGGCCTTTTTGGCCTTGTTTCGCTTCAATTGAAAAGTCCTTTTTTTTTAAACCCTCTACCCCAGGTCCCCATCCATAGATAAATAAATAGTAAAAAATGCCTAGAAGAGAAAGATTATAATAACTTACCATGCATTCGTTTGACAAACCGTTCAAATTCCATGAAATTCTGTCTCTCCATGAGAAGTGGACTGAGCCTAAGGTAAGTAAAAGATGCAAAATGTCTTCCATCTGGATCATTTACAAGTTTGAGATTGTCCAATATCTTGTTATAGCCCATCCTATCATGGCAAAGCAGAGCATTCTCACTTGCTACTGGAATGCAAACATCCCATGCAGCATTCAGCACCTGAAACAGACAATTACTAAGCTTCTGGCTTTGAATATGGAATCAGCACCATTGAATTTACAGTCACATATTGCCAATGGTTCTCCAATTTGCCAGGTTTTTCCAAAGAAAAAGTGTTCCTCTGGGAGAAAGGAAAACTAATAGCAAGTAACTGTTAAGGCTCATCAGGAGCTCTCAAAACCTCACCTGCCAGACTAAACCCTGAGGATCTGCCAATGCTTCCCGCAAGTCCTCATGCTGCTCTAACAAATGCAGTTCAGGACATGCAAAGTTTAAAGTAGCTCCATGCTTATGCAGCATTGCTGCTATTGCAGAATAGCCATCACGATTGCAGGGATTGTAGAATCCAGCAGTTAATTCAGCAGCATGACTAGCTGTTTTATACCACCATTGAATACCTGGCAGCTGCTCAGCAATTAAACATGGCAAAAAACAAAGCGAATACTCCGTAGCTTGTAAAAACAACTTTTAAAATTAGTTTAGAAAAGGTACCAAAATTTGTATTCAAATGAACTTAACTGCAGGAGGAAACCTCTAAACAAATTATGGTGGAACAAGCAACAAAAAGGATAGGAAGAGAAAGAAGGGGGGAGGGCAAGAGGAACTCTTCATTTGCAGATTAGAAAGATCTTGTCAAAATGAGTACATAGGGAGCAAAAATAGAACATGTAAAAGCATGTTATAAAACAATTTAGTTTTTTTCTTATGTAATTTGATAGATCAAATGCTACATATTAGAATCAAACTTGAATAAAAATATCATAACAATTTACAATCTTCAATTGCCTATAATTACTTTAAGCATCCATGTTGAAGAATGAACTCTTATAATAGCATGTTCAAAACATTAAGACATGAAACAAGACTTGGACCTGGGCATATTTCTGAATTCACCAGGATTTAGGGAGTTTAAGGATGGAAAAGGACAACACTCTTAAACAAGGACCAGAGTTGAAGGGGTTGAAGAAAAATAAGACTGCTATCAGGCTAAACAATGAATAATAATATCAATATTAGGGGGTACTAACAAAAAAATTCAATCCAATATAAGATATATCTATTCAGGTGACTCACCTTTGCTGCAATGCAAGTGCCTTCGAAAGCTAACTTTGCCAGAGAGAGTACCCTGTCTCCGTGATCGACTAATACCTGAGAGTACCAATTAAGGAAAAACCTACCATAGTAACCATCATAGTCTCCACCATCACAAAAGAAACCAGTTTCATCTGGCTGGGAATTATAGGACCCAGCATTATCTGGCCCTCTAGCCCAAAAGCTGTGTCCCCTCAATTCTGCTGCTTTCCTCAGGCTTTTTGACATGTACTGATCATAACACTGCAAAAGGAGAGACTTATCTATATGATGCCCGGAGGAGAACCAAAAATTTAATGCTCTTGGCAATGTGGGTGAGAAAACCACAAACATGCAATGTACAGAGACAAACAGGAGCAAAAACAAAGAGAATTAAAACTAGCTAGGCTGGCGATAGAGCAATACTAATAATCATTATGAAAATACTTGCTCTAAATTTGAAAAGAATTGCCAGCAAGGAACCCACATCTTAACACAACCATAACAGATAAGAACACTGAGCATGCTAATATAGCCCTTTTGAAAGACTCCTGGAAGGCCTGGCTAGTCGGCATTTCCTATTTATTGGTCTCTTTCCTACTAGGCAGTAAAAATAATTGGGGCGAGAGAGAGAGGGAAGATGTAGGCCAAGGTTCCAGGTGTGTGGAAATGGGATTGAAGCATCTGAGTGACAAAACATATATATAGCAGCAAAACATTATATTAATCTATATAAATAGTTATTGAAAAATCAGTTGTCACATTTAGGGTTCAAAAATCAAATTGGTGAATCTGGTTCTAGATTGCAGAATTTCTTTCAAATTTCCCACCAGAAAGAACAAATCACTGTTCTTGTAGCAGCAACTTCATATCAAATCGCTGTGTATCCCAATGCGTTAAATAAGCAACCAGTCCAATGTTGTAAGAATGTGTCAGATTTAAACAATGCAGGATTAGTATTCAAATTATAATAACAATTACCTGGAACTCTCCAATCCCAGGATATCTCCATCCATGCTTTACTGGACAAGATGGGTACCGTAGCTCCCCACAGGGACCTAGTCCAACTTCAACCATGGATATAATACCATCCTCAAAAAATTCATTAAATTCCACCCGGAAACTTCTCATATAGTCAAAGTATACCTATGTTCACCAACAAAAAGTTAAAACATCAAAAAATCTACCCTTAACAAAAATACTAGCTTGACATTGAAGGATGGAAAGAGCAAATCAAGTTAGCATAACAAATCTGTTTAAATATCCCTCAAAAGTAAATTCCACAAAATAGCAAATTTGAAGTCACTTTGTTTTGTAGCAATGGTGATTTTTACATAAATAAGATCCAAAGTTAGATCCATTGCCAGTTATATTGACAGAACTTATGCATGGAACTAGCTTCAGTTGTTAGCAAATAAAATTTAATGATTCACAATAAATGAAGAAGGCAGAATGTAATACAGTAAAGCCTGGAATTTGTATGACGTACACAATAGCATCAATAGCAATTGTGACAAAGTTAGAGACTAAGTAATGCCTGACAATTATATCAAAGACTAATACCTCAACAGCAGTTCGGCCCCTTAGAACTCGTTCCTTATCAATCCCCCATGAGAGGCATTCAGGGTTTCTTCTTCCTTCTCTATCAGTGAAAAACATGTCAGGATTACTTCTACCAATTTCTGCAACCCAATGGGGAAGAGGAATACAAACATCATCACCAACATTGCCACCACATTCATGAAACGACATCACAACCTGATCCATCAATTAGATAACTGTCACACTTGGAACAAATCTTTAGAAGGATTACATCCAAAAAGTGAAGAAAAGAAATAACACATCATAACCTTCTTCACATCTAAAAACAAGCTTCAGATACAAAAGAAAAGAAACTTTAACTACTCATGGCAGTCTAAATTGTCTGGGTTACTTTCTAAATTAAGTTGTAAATGTTCAGATTGTTTCTTTCTCTTCTAAAGTTAGTAACTGGTGGAAATTTCAAATTTCCTTCCAATATTTGAAAGCTTGACTCAAGCTCTAGGGAGTTATGAAGCACAATTCCTAAATGCAGCCTACCCTCCTAAGACATACCACTGATGAACATGGCCACCAATTAAGGTAACATGGCTTTTGACTACTTTCAGCTTGAATTAACTTATAGTGCTCTTGGGGGATGAGGCACATGAGGGTGAGTAACAACGACCTATGCTCATATGAACAAATAAATCAAATGAAAATAAAATCAAAGGTAGGAGATAATGGAGGTCTTTACCATATCAGACTTCAGATATAAATATTGCATACTACCTCAAGCAATTAGAAAGCATTCAACCATGTACAGAACTCATTTAAAACTCACCTGTATCTTAAGCTTAAGCTCACGAACCATCTGAAAGAGTCTTCGGTAACCATTCCAGTTATACTCCAGGGGAGCATGTGCTTCCACTATTCCCCACCAGCAGTCAACCATAACCCCATCTACATTGATTGATTTCAATGCTCTTAGCTGCTTTAGCAGACCGTCTGGATCAATGAGCTCACACTTCATGTTGATGATACCCAACTGCCACAATTAGAGTGAATCATTATACTGAAACTAGGAAAGTATCTTAAAAAGTTGTCACATCTTGCATGTAGTTAGCTTTAAGAAACACTAAAGCATCAAATCTGTGATGTTGCAAAAAGTTATGAATGCCCATTTGACAAAAGGACCAAATATGAAGTGTTGAAGAATAACTAATAAGCCAATGTAAATATAGAGCGAGAATTTTGAATTAGAAAACTCACTGGTAGCATCACATAAACTGGAACATATGGAGTGCCAGCAAAATCATGTTCTGGTAGCTTAGGGGGTAAATCAATAACCTATAAGGTTTGTAGATGAGAAGAGTAAACAAATGTCACAAGAACCATCCAAGAAAATGTGACCTGCACATAACTCTGTCAAACCTGTTTGTTGTTAACTGCTTCCATGGAACCAGCAATAAGTGGAAGACTTTCCGTTTGTTCTCCACCATCTCCAACCATGCCTGAACTTTGAGAACGGGCACTTGAGGATAGATCATAAGGTGAAGGAGTAGGCATGAAAACACCCTTCATTCGACAAGCATTGTAGTCTACTGAGGTCCGATAGCCAGAAGAGACTCCCCGCAATGAGGTAGGTGGAGTCGGTTGTGACACCATTTGGGAGGATGATGACGTCATGCCAGCAGAAGTGCCAGCAGCAGGCCTTGAACCCTGCAAAGTGAAAACATTCCCATTTGGATTTTCCATAGATTCATCTGAAGTGAAGATCAAAGGAGCATTAAAGAGCAGTGCAATCAAATGCGTGATGCATGGTTCTAAGCCTTACCATCAATATTGTGCAGGACAAAGAGTAATATGTATATATAATCCAAGATTAGGTAGTACGTTAAACAATGAAACAATCTATAGTCCTGTTGAGAATGTTACATTTTCAATGTTGTACCTTGCAGTTGATATTGAACAAAATAATTGCACAATTTAAGAAGAAAAAACTGATGCATTCAAAAAGCTAGTACCTGAGATCTTGATGGAAAAGTGGTTCCATCTGGAAGAACAACCCAGCCAGCTTCCCTAGCCAAAGCTGCAATCACATCATTGATATCAGCTCTAACCCTCAGGTTATAGTTCCCATGCCTCCGCAGCCCTGCCAAGATCCTTGCCGTTATTGCTCTCCTATGCCGCTCTCTTAGCTTCGTTCGCTCCTTTTCTTCTAGTGGTCGAGACCTCCGAGCTCCTCCTCCCCCTGGGGTGCTGACTTGCTCTTGAAGTTGCTGGTGATGCTGAAACTGACCACTACTACTTGTACTTTGCATCACTCCATCAACACCCATCATCATCTGTGCAGCAATATGCTTCTCGCCATTCTCCTCATCCTCATCATCCTCTTCTTTTACATCCATTTCCATTTCCTCTTCATCATCTTCCTCACTAGCTCCTATCAATTTCTGCATATCTGTTGCCATAACTTCCCACTCTAATCCTGGACCTCTAACTCCAAGATTACCTTAGGATTCTAACTTCTGGACTATAAAATGTTATAACCATTTCTCTTATGACATAGATTTCTCTTATACTGCAGCAAACATCCACAAATTGCTGCCCCACCGCGATTTCTGATTATCCTGGTAACAATCATAACTTCAATTCATATTAATTACACAAAGGGGGAAGGAAGGACTCCCCATTTAGATATAGTTCCAATTTTACAGTTTTTCTTGCAGACAATGTCCAAATAATAACAAAAATTATTATAAGGCACCAAGTAAGCTTCTATCTTAAGCCTCAGAAATATCAAAAACCCCAATAAATTGTCGGTTAGGAAACTCTTTGTCTTATTTGGATTTTAATTTTTTGTTCTTGAAAATTAAGACAACAAAATACCAAAAAAGAGTCAAAATTTTATTATTTTTCTTCTTCTTTCCCTTCTCCAACGCTTTCTCAGCAACCAAAAGAAGAAACTTAAGTACTTAACTGAATTCTCCGCGGTAAATTCTACACAGACAAAAAGAAAAAGAAAATTCTCTCTAGAACTTCAAATAACAAGTTTTGCAAAAAAAATTGGAGAATATTTCAGCAAAAACAAAGAAGGCCAGGCAAAATTTGGAAAGAAGATTACCTTGAAAGAAGCGTCTCAATTTCTCGCGTACTTCTCACGCGAATTTTTCAATTTCCTAGAAATGAAGCTTCGAAATATCTGCAATCCTTCATCTCCTCTTCAAATTCCACTTTCCCGACTCCAACCGACCGCTCTATGCGAACAGATCCATTTTCCCGGCGACCGGAGGGTATCTCCGGCATAGTACGACGGCTATTCTCCGAAGCTGCTAAGATAGAATAAGCGAGGAAGAAGGGCCGAGAATGGGGCTATTTCCGGCGAGGGAGGGGTGAGCGCGTGACAGAGAGGGGTGAGCGCGTGAGGGTTAGGGTTTCACGCGTGTGTGGGATGGGCGAGCGTGTATGTGTGTGGAATTTAGGGCTTGGCACGAATGGGGCGTGTGTGGGATAGTGTATTAAGCGGAGTCTACGGAAGTGTGAGGGAAACACGTGTCACAAGTGCCGTGGGCTTTGTTTGAGGGACCGGACCGGACACGAGATATGGGTGTGTCTCTCTTTAGGTGGATATATCATGTGACCTGCGATTCGTGCTAAAGTCGATTATAAAATCCGTTTTATTTACTGTCGCCAAAAAGAGAATATTTCCCATATTTTAGAAATATTTTTTTTTAGTTTAGTATATATATTTAAATTACTTGCACCTTGCATAGATGACAAAATTTACTAGTATGCGGAGATGGCGAAATTCATTCAAATTCCAAAACTCCTTTAATTTATTTGAATTTCAAATAAATTAATAACTTAATTCATTAAATCCGAATTTAAAGTGTCTCCACTTCAAGCATTGAAATATTCTAAACTTGAATTGATAGAAATGTAAATTACTTGAAAATTTTATAACAAGTCATATGAAACTTGAATAAACATAGTCAATTTCAACATAATTTGATTTAAAAAAAATAATAATTTAAACTTTATATCCGACTATTTAAATCCAATCTAATTCGATTTAACTAAAAAATGTCAACTTGCCTTGCACAATCCGGAAAAAAAAAAACCAAAAGTCAAACTAACTTAAAATCGAAATGATTTGAATTTAAAATAATTAAAACGTAAATTAATCTAAACATAAACAACTTAAAAACTTATCTCGAAATTATCTAAATCTGAAATAATTCATCCAAATCTAATTCAATTTAGATTTAAGAAATTCAACAACTTAAACTTGAAATAATTCAAATATGAATAACTTGAAATCTAAACTTCAATATTCAAATTTAAAGTGATTCAAAATGAAATGATCGGAATCCAAAAATTATCCAAATTTTTTTGTTCCAAAATGACCCAACCCAACTGCTCAATTATACCAGCATCTATTTACAGAATTTGGAAAAAGTCCTACACATTTTTAAGATCTATAACAATGAATTAGACAACATGAGACTTGGAAGTTTTCTGAAATGAAACAAGTTCTCCCTGTTTGGGGTGCCAAATGTCCAGCACCCTGAAGAAAACATTCTCAAAATTTGAATTTTCTCGTATGCATTGCTCTTGGTCACTCGAGGGACCAACGGAACCTGAATTATTTGTGTAAAAACGTCTACAAAGTTTACATCATGTATCTTTCTCCTAAGCATCAACCTGTCCATCCTTCCCCTCGGGTTTTGCAGGCTTTTCATTCGGAAACGATTGGAGATCTGGGACTGCTTCCCCTGCAATGGAGATAGCATAACTCATAAGTTTCAAGTTATTGCTACAAAGTAAGTAGTTTATACACTTGTAGAGCCAATGCACGCTCCAAACCTAGTTATAAAAGTGCCTTGCATCAAGTTGCATCAACTATGCTTTGGAGGGTCAACTCTTTTTTCAACAAGGAGGAACAAAATGAGAAAAATGAAGGTAATACTGTACCATGCATCCTTGTGACAAATCTTTCGAACTCTGCAAAGTTGTGTGTCTCCATCAGAACTGGGTTGAGTCTGAGATAGGTAAAGGCAGATAAATGGCGGCCATCTGGGTCATTCCGTGGCTTGGCATTTTCTAATATCTTATTATAGCCTTCTCTGTCATAACATGGAAGAGCATTCTCACTGGCAACCAGTATGGAAACATCCCATGCAGCATTCAGCACCTGGCAGTTAGCAAGATGGTAGAAAAATTAGATGTGGTTTGCTAGGACAACCAAGCCATACTGCAATACTATGACTTCAGACTCAGCTAACATCCACACATATGATAACCAACTGAATGGCCCTGATCCAAACATTATTGTACTCAACTGAATATAGGAGTTTGGTCAAAAGCCAAAACCACTCTAATTCATGTTTTCTCACTCCACTTTTGACATCCAAGATAATAGATAAGCCCATTTTTTCTCTAGAACACATATATTATAGTAAAATTCTATACCCACCAAAGTTGAAAAACAGAATGAAAAACTGCTAGTACCTGCCAAACTAATCCCTCAGGGTCTGCCAGTGCCTCTGGGAAGTCCTCATGCTGATCCAAGGTGCGCAATTCAACACAGGTGAAGTTTAATGCAACCCCATGCTTTTTCAACATTGCTGCAATTGGAGCATAGCCATCACGATTTGAAGGATTGTAAAACCCAGCAGTTAGCTCAGCAGCATGGCTAGCTGTTTTATACCACCAATGAATACCTGATAGCTGGAAATTAAAATCAAAGCGGAGCCAAGATTCTAAGAACAAAAGGTCATGAAGAGTTTGCTCGTACTTTTATTTCAAAACATGACATTCGAATCAGCTCCAAAGAAGAGAAATTGCTGCAGCACTGACCTTTGCAGCAATGCAAGTGCCTTCAAAGGCTAAATTGGCCAGAGCAAGCACACGATCACCATGATCAACCAAAACTTGAGAATACCAATTAAGAAAGAACCTGCCATAGTAGCTGTCATAGTCACCTCCATCACGAAAGAATCCAGTCTCATGAGGTGTGGAATTATAAGAACCAGCATTATCTGGTCCTCTGGCCCAGAAAGAGTGCCCCCTAATTTCTGCTGCTTTGCTTAGACTCTTCATCAAATATTTATCATAACACTGAACTGAAACAGGTTGCATTAATGCTTGGAAGATAAGAATATATCACATATCAAAACTACAATCAATGCTTAATCATAACTTTTTTTTTTTTGGGAATAAAAAAAATTTCACCGATACATAGTCATTTGAAATGCACCTGAAATTCACCAATACCAGGATATCTCCAACCATGCTTCGCAGGATAAGAAGGATAGCGTAGCTCCCCACAAGGACCCAGTCCAACTTCAATTTCAGATATGACTCCATCTACAAAGAACTCATCAAATTCTACACGAAAGCTCCTCATGTAGTCAAAGTAAACCTGCACTTAAACATGCAGCAAAAGAAAGAAACTTAAAAAGAGGGTATGGAAGATTTTGTCAAAAGCAAAGCATGAATATAAAGTATAGCTCAATAGTCTGAGCAAAAAAAAATTATAGCTCAATAATCATAATCAACTGTAATACCTCAACAGCAGTTCGGCCCTTTAAAACCCGCTCCTTATCAATTCCCCATGTGAGGCATTCAGGATTCCGCTTTCCTTCTCTATCTGTAAAATATATGTCAGGGTTGCTCTCCCCGATTTCTCTTATCCACTGAGGGAGTGGAATATGTACATTGTCTCCAATATTGCCTCCGCATTCATGAAATGACATTACAACCTGTTGCCATTTTAGATTAAGAAATGGGAAACATTATCCAGCATGGAATTTCAAAAGAAAAGGGAAAATAATCCCGATTAAATGATATATTGATTTCTATGTTGTTGTCAAACACAAAAATTATTTTCCCATATATGATATGAGAGCAACTTTAATCAAACAAAAGCATAACATTCATAGATAAACACCAAAGAATAAACCATCTCATCTCAGTTTTCCATCTTGCATAGACTACCGATGGTTAGAACATGTGTCACGATCAATTAAAGTCATCACAAGCTGACAGTTTAATGATAACAATGGTCTAAATAGTAACTAATCTTGTTCTAACTACATGTATATACCAAGAACAAAAGTGGAAAAGAAGAAATGGCACCCAGAGAATGAATAGTTATTGTTAAAACAAACATAGAAAACACTAATTTATATACTACAAATCACCTGTAACTTAAGCCCAAGATCTCGCACAATCTGAAAAAGCCTCTTGTAGCCACTCCAATTATACAATTGAGAAGTGTGCGCCTCAACTATTCCCCACCAGCAATCAACCATAACACCATCAACATTAACAGACCTCAAAATCCTTAACTGATCCAGAAGACCCTCTGGGTCAACCAACTCACATTTCATGTCTATAACATCCAGCTGCCATCCCCCACATTAAAAACACAAAGAATAAACTAGTTATTCTTCACTAGGAAACATTAAAAAAGAGAAAACCCTTCATAAACTAATTTTGAAACTTACTGGAAGCATAACATATACAGGGACATAAGATGTGCCAGCAAAATCACGCTCTGGTTCCATAACCTACCAAAACAAGAGCCCTTTAGTTTTAGATTCCCAGTTAGTTCTTGTTAAAACAGTAATAAATAGAAAATTTTATGAAATGCAAAATGTGTTTTTACCTGATTCTCGTCAACTTTATCTGTCGAATCACCAACGAGTGGATGATCCTCTGTTCTCTTTCCTTTATCTCTGACTATGGCTCGAAGTTGACACGATCCGGAAATGCTAGAAGAAACAAAACCTCCCTTCAACCGACAGAAGTTGCAATCCAGTGAGCTCGGAGACCTAGAATGTACTGTCGAGTAAGCTGTAAGAGAAGCACTTGGCGGCTTTAGACTATTGAATATCCGAACTGACGAAACAACCATTTTCATCTTTCCAGTAATGGCCTGAATCAAAAATGCAATTAAACACTTGCTAAGCTCTACTTTCAAATAAAATAAATGAAAACATACGAAATTCCTTTTTAAAGCTTAATTTGCCGCACGTTTTATTTTGAAGATCCTTTCGAAGAATATGGCGACTGGTTTTTGGCCTTTTTCTCTTGTTCTGGAAAACTTTCTCGATAACCAAACGGAAATTGGGAGGGAAGAGTGAACTTCGTGTGGCGGGGAAATAAAGGACAGGAGCACTTAACGATGACGTTTTGCGGACGTTTTATGGATCCAAGACCATGAGCTCAATTTTTCGAGCCCCGGTGCAGCTTAAGATTAGTTAGTAAAGTAAAAAGTGACGGGCTTCTAGCTGAAAACACGAGAGAAATGGGACAGACCACTCTTTGCTGCACACGTGGCTAATAATATGGCTGTAACCCGTTGGTTTTCTTTGAAATAAAAATATTTAGGCTGCAAAAGGCCCTAATAATGAATGAGCAAAAGTTAATCTAAAGCCCAAGAAACAAAATTTCTTATCCAAATAGGTGAAGTATGGGGTGCACTCATGGCCTTCACAATAGAGGCCCAAGCCCTTTGTCTTCAAGTTGGGCTTTCAATAAGTCTCACTGGAATCTCGATTTATTACTAAAAGCCTACGAATATTCGTGAATTATTTAGACTCAACCAGATGAATACTTGATATAAACATAAAGAGATTAATGGGTGAATACTGTGAGATACTCTCAATTAGTTTTAGCTCAAGGAAGAAACATATACATAAAGCATCAAGAATAGCTTTACATAACAGGAAAAGGGAAAAGGTAACTTTCTTCCATCTATAAAGTATAAATTCTATTCTTCATTTTTTTTCTTCGAGATCCGCAAATGAGATAATTGAGATGAATTTTTAAGTTTTTAAGTGTTATTATGTTCCTTTAAGAGTATTAAAGCTTGTTTTCATTGCGAATTATGAAATATATATATATATATAGAGACTTTATTCAACATTTATATTGTAACATTATGAAATTACTACTTATGTTTCATCCTCTTAGAATCAGTGGATTGGGTCCAAAATGGTAAACCTAGCCCACACCAACAACATACATATGCCATCCCTAGTTTCAAGATCCAAAAGAGAGTGGCCTCCTTCATTGTTTTTTCATTATTTAATTTTTATTTTTGGAATTAAAATTTGTAAAGATTTTCAAAAAAAAAATCTTTTTATATTTAAACTGGGTTTTAATTGAATTATTCGTTCTCTAACGCCTTTGTATTCCTTTTCTCAAAATTTTTCAAGTGTGTGTAATAATTAAAGGACTGCATGCCATACAAGTTGTACTAAATGTTTTATTTTTCCAAGTCACAAAATTAAATGAAAATTAATAAGTTTTTGAAAAGAGAGAGCTTTGGATATGCAATGATTATTGATATTGAATTATAGAATGGATGATCGTTGGTGGGATTAAATCATACAACTTGAAAATTTCGAGAAGCATATCATCATTCATTCACATGCTTTGCCTCGTGAGTTGGAAACAATAATCAAACATTTATCTTTTCCTTTTTGTTGATTCATTTGGTTTCCGACATAGGAATCCTCAATCGAACCACATGTCCGCCTCACCCTAATCATAGCTCTTCCGTACACAAATGAAAAAATTCCTTAAATTATTAAATAATTTATTTTCTTTTTGACATTTAAACAAATTTTAACATTTTTATTTTCTGTAAATAAATTTTGTAATTAATAGTGATTAATTATTAGTAATCACTTATCATTCACGTGAAACTGACATACAAAATAACATCAATATATTAATTTATCATATATTATAACGCATTAATATTTTATATATGAGATATTATGTGATTAAAATGTTAAATAATAATTCATAATTATAAATGATAATGCTAGTTAATTTAAAAAACAGCTCGTTCCAAGATAGATATCATCATGTGGAAGCCAACAGTTTGACAGCATTGTCTCATCGTAATAAATACGCTATTACTCAATGCTGCATGCTTCAAATTTAAGGCACCGCCCTTGACTTTTGGAATGGAAACGGAAGACTTCACATGCAATCTGCAAATCATTCTTCCACCATGTTTAAACCAAATATTGCAGCAACCTCGTTTAACATGGCTTTCGAGGAATTCCTTTTCTTCGTAAGGAGATTTAAAAAGCACTTATCAAACGATATAATAAAAGAAAGATATACTCTCAGCGTTCATCAACTTTGATGCTGGGATATGATGCGATGTGCCAGTTAGCCATGGCAGATTACAGCGGGACATCCACCTTGTCAATCAAATAATATGGTTATTCTTTTTCTACAGCTTTTTGAAGTAAAAGTGAGTGAGACAATGGAATGACTCAAACACTTAACATAAGGACGTGATTTTCTTTAACGAGAATCTTTGCTTTGGTGAGGTGATAGTTAATTTTTCTTGTCATGTGGGACGAAAAGGAAGCCATATTCACCCCTAAGAAAAGCCATAAAGTATCAAAATGAAGTTTGAAAGTGTGATCCATGTACAGTCTAAGAGAATTTCATGCATGAAATTTGCCCTGATGTGATTTTTTACGAAAATATTAAATTGTTTAAACTTTTCAAATTTTATATAAAATTTGATTATGCATGAAGTATTAGATTTATTAATTAATGCATAATTTTTTATTTAAAAAATAAAATTCGAATTTTTTTTTCTCAACTAAAAAAAAATCATCATCTCTTTCTTTCGAGTTGCTGAATTTTCCAACACCTACCTGTCAAGTAAGAGGCTTTTAATTTGCATGATTTTATGATTGGGTATTTTGAAAAAGAGGTGAAGTTTTTTATTTTCCCTGATGCATGGTTTTGGTTTGTTGTGCAGGCCAGAAAACTACAAATAACAAAACAAAGAGACAATATGGAATTAGGACAACAGAACGTTCAAGTTGTCCGCCATGGACATAACTCGATCAAAAGCAAGACTCCAAAGGAAACTTTGTTTTTGTTTTCAAAACATATTCGCCTACAACATATAATATGGACAGACGCATGCAACGTGCATTATCGCATATCTCGTCTGTATTCTTGATCCTCAATATTATTGGACCCTAAAGCCAAACCTGTACAAACAATATGTACCAGGAGGCAAAAAAAGTAAGGAGAAATCATGCGTGGAAAGGGCAACTTGGTGATCTAAAATATAGTACATCAAGCAGAAAAATTATTATAAAATGCCAAGGACGAGGAAAAAGAAATGAGGCTTACAAAGCAATATCAGTGTACTGTAGATGGAAAGCTGACAAATGAGAAAATGAACATGAAGCACGAAGACACTGACCTTTCTTCTTCTCTCAGATGAGGGCCCTTTGGCCCCTCCTTCAATAATGTACCTGTCGCCTACGCATTCATCAATTCAACCAGTTCTCCCATTAAAGCCTGCAATCACCCTTTTCTCCTGTCACTCACTCGCTTTAACACCCCACCTACCATTCCTTGGTCTTCGTCTGCATTCCTTTCCCCTAAGGGTTTTACCCAATTGGTTAACTTTAAGTACATCCAATGATCGGTGATCGGTCCAATCCTGTTTACCCTGTTCCGCCATTCTTTTTTTTTTTTTTTTGCTAAACATGAGATGAGAAAAGGACTTTTTTCCACTGCACCTAAAGACATTAATCATTTAATAATTTATAGTGTAAGTGTTGCAACTGATAATGGATTACAGATGGAAATGGATCATTAAAGTTAGCATCGATACAATGTAACATCAGATTTAAAATCAATAATTCATTGATATTAGCTAAAATTTTTATGAAGTAAACATGTTTTTCTAGATCAGAAAATAAAAAATCAGCCGTTTCCAAGCTGTGAGTGAAGATTTTGCCGTTATGAAGATCAAACAAGAAAAGTTACTTAGATAAAGCTGCCACTAGGTAGTCTAGGGAGTATAGACCAAACCCGGGGTCCCCCATATTTACTGTTTTTCTTTTATTATACCCTTTTTCTTGGTTTCAGCAACACGATCTTACCCTACGAATTTTGAGGTCATCGAGGTCTATTTCGTATAAACAAGTGTTATCATGGTGAAAAGAACTGATACACAAGTGTTAATTTTGTCTCTCTTCTTACCCCTTTATCCCAATAGTTCTTTTTTAGTCATGATTACTGTTTTAAACTATTGGGTTTTAATTTTATCAACAATAAATATTCGAATAATTTCTGTTTAAGTAGGACTAGTTGGCCTAGTTGCAATTTCTTTGGTTTCATGGCTGTGTAATTATCAACGGAAATAAGGAAATTACTATACTAGTTTATTTTAAGCGGTAACAGTTGGTGTTTCTTTTGTGAGACAAGATTATACACACACGTGATGCTAATATTTGAAGGATTTCTTTTTTGAGATATAAAGATAGAGTTCATGAAACTTATGCACAGTGGAATAAATGCCGGATGGAGACTCTGTTTGCATTTTTTTATTTAAAGAAAGAGTTTCATTGTTCTGTACATTCTTTTCATTAAATTCAGTGGCATTCTTGGCCTTGCAACCTTCAGAAGTAAAGAGCCAACAAGATAAGCTCTATATTTGTCTGTCTTTAGTCTTGTCCTGGCTTTTTGAGTTTTGAGATCTCCTCCCTCCTGATGATACATCAAGTTAGTTAGAGAACTATGATTTGTTAACAGATGATCACTGCATTTTCTGTTTTTCCACTCTGCTGAAAGCAAAAATCTTCTTCTGGGTCAAAGCTTGGGTTAACTCTGTTGTTGATATGGGTGTTTTCCACTTTCTGTAAGTTGAGTTCAGTCATATTTGTGTTGTCAATGGCTAATGTTGTTGTAAACCAGGAGGGGGTGCCAGAAAACTTAAGGAAACAGCTTGCAGTGGCTGTAAGGAGCATCCAGTGGAGCTATGCTATTTTCTGGTCGTTATCAGCTACACAACAAGGGTACTCTTAGCATTAATTTGTTCCCCACTGATCATTTCTATTCTTCAAATTTAATGTTCATGTTTCTTAATTCCCATTTTTAGGTTTAAATGTGTTTTTGGAATCCAATGCAAGTGAATGCTATCTGTCTTTAATTTTCTCAAATCGGAACTTTCCTTCTTAGTTAAACTTACCACAAATAGAACACTGGTTTTCCTTCTATAGCTGGCATAAAGAGGTACTTGTGCAGTAGAATGTAATGGAAACATGGTACCTGGAGAGATCAGATTTAGTAAGTCTCCTTTTAACTTTGAAATGATAATGACATGGCTTGATTAACAATCAATAGGGTACTTCAATGGGGTGAAGGGTACTATAATGGAGACATCAAGACTAGGAAGACTGTTCAAGTAATGGAGCTCAAAGCTGATAAAATAGGTCTACAGAGGAGTGAGCAACTGCGAGAGCTTTATGAATCTCTGCTGGAAGGTGAAATTGACCAAACTAAGAGGCCTTCTGCTGCATTATCTCCAGAGGATCTGTCTGATGCAGAGTGGTTTTACTTGGTTTGCATGTCCTTTGTATTCAATCATGGACAAGGGTAATAAGTCTCTTTCTTTAGTATCTAAACCTATTTTAGTCACCTTTTATATGTTTTGTCCCCATAATGTCTGTCTCTTATTGATATTTTAAGTATGTTCAAAGTTTTCTTAGTGTTTCCTTATAAGACTTTAATCATTCTTCTTTGACATTGTGCATAGCTTGCCAGGAAGAGCATTAGCAAATGGTGAAACCATATGGTTATGTAATGCTCAATATGCAGATAGTAAAATATTCTCCCGCTCTTTGCTTGCAAAGGTTGGTTTTCGTTTGGCTTGAGTGTTGTCATGCGATTTTAAAATGGTACAATATCCCAATTGCATTACAAGAAACCACTTGACTGACATTATTTACCTGTGAACTTGTTTTCCATGACTGGATGTCCATAATTGCCCACAGAGTGCATCTATTCAGGTAAAATGATCCCTCCTTGTACAAAGTAAAAATCTTGTCATTTTTTTTTTGAAAAGCAGTAAAATTCTGCTCATAAAATGTGCCTTCTGATCATTACATGCAGATGTGTTATCAGAACAATCTGCAGGCTATGATCCCATCTTACCTTGACTTTAATGTTTGTATTGTCTATTTCTTTGGCTCTGCAGACTGTGGTTTGTTTCCCCTACCTTGGAGGTGTTATTGAGCTGGGTGTAACTGAACTGGTAATTTCCTTTTTTATGGACCTAGGCTGGAGTTTTTCAGTTCATCATATGAAGATAAATGTAGCCATAAAACTTATCAAGGAATTAAGTAATTATAATAATTTTTTTTTTCTGAATACTCTTAACTCCCAAGGTTCCGGAGGACCCAAGTCTCCTTCAGCACATTAAAGCTTCCTTGCTGGACTTCTCAAAGCCTGTTTGCTCTGAGAAATCTTCCTCTGCTCCTCATAATGCAGATGATGACAGAGATCCTGCATGTGTCAGGGTCGACCATGAGATAGTGGATTTGTTGGACTTAGAGAACCTCTATTCCCCTACAGAAGAAATCAAATTTGATCAGGAGAAGTTTAATGAATTACATGAAAATATCAATGAAAATTTCAACGTCAGTTCCCCTGATGAGTGTTCGAATGGATGTGAACAAAATCATCAGATGGAAGACTCATTCATGCTTGAAGATGTGAATGGTGTTGCTTCTCAAGTTCAAAGTTGGCATTTCATGGATGATGACTTTAGCAATGGTGTTCAAATTTCCATTAACTCAAGTGACTGTGTATCTGAAGCTTTTGCAAATCAAGAAAAAGCTGCTATCTCTTCTCCCAAGCAGGGAAGTGTAAGCCATTCTCATTTTAAAGAACTCCAAGAAGGCAATCACACAAAACTAAGCTCTTTGGATCTTGGAGTTCGTGATGACTTGCACTACAGAAGAACTCTTTCTGCTATACTGGGAACTTCAAATTGGTTGATTGAAAGCCAATGTTTTCATACTTCTGGCTATAAATCTAGTTTTATTAGTTGGAGGAAAGGAGAAAAGGCAAATTTTCATAGACCAAGGATACAACAGAACATATTTAAAAAGATTCTATTTGCAGTTCCTCTAATGCATAGCGGCAGTTCTCTTATGTCTCAGAAGGAAAATGGTGGAAAACATTGCCTTGGGAAATTGGAAAATGATGATGATGAAAAAGGATATCTTTTACCAGAAAAAAGAAGAGAGGAAGAGAAGTTTCTGGTCCTCAGGTCAATGGTTCCTTCTATTAGTGAGGTTGGTCGACATTCATCTGCACTATCTCATCTAGAAATCAACTGTGGCATAAACTTCATACTTTGTTTATATATGCATTTACACATTCCCATTATGCAGATTTTCTCCGCAGTTCTTTGTGTAAAACGTTCATTATAAGTGTAAACGTCAGAAGCAATTTAGCTTCTGATCAGTTTTGGATAAGTTGCAATGTTTTATCAGGCTAGTTTCTTTTGAAATTTTAACTCTATTAATTTGTTGTGTGTTAACAAACTAGATAGTGTTTTTGCAGATTGACAAAGCATCAATTCTTAAGGATACAATCAAGTACTTGAAAGAGCTAGAAGCAAGGGTAGAAGAGTTGGAATCTAGCATGGACTCAGTGGACTTTGAGGCAAGACCTAGAAGGAATTGCCTGGATGCAATGAAGCAGGCATCAGATAATCATGAAAACAGAAAGGTTGAAAATGTCAAGAAGTCTTGGATAAACAAGAGGAAGGCCTGTGACATTGATGAAAGCCACGAAACCGGCTCAGAACAAAGCAGGGTTATTCCAAAAGATGGCCTTACATCAGATGTGAAAGTAAGCATAAAGGAACTGGAAGTCATAATTGAAATAAGATGTCCTTCCAGGGAATTCTTGTTGCTGGATATCATGGATGCTATAAACAACCTACACTTGGATGCCCACACTGTTCAATCATCTACTCTCGAAGGTGTTGTCATAGTAACCATGAAATCTAAGGTTCGTATGCTTAGGCTCATTCTAACAGATTCCTCTGTTCTTTATTTTCCATCCTCATGAGTAACAAAAATTGAATCCCGAGTCCCAACCTGTTTCATTGTCGTAATTTTCTTTTGTTTTTACCAGTTCCGAGGAGCAGCAATTGCACCTGCAGGGATGATCAAACAAGCACTACAAAGAGTTGCAACCAGGTGATGAGAAGCCACATCAGAAGTAATCATCAACAAGTATTTGTAGGATTTCTCGATTTAGTAGGCTGACTTTCTCGGTGTAGTAAAGGAAGAGGAACTGATATTCTTCCTGACAAGCATTTCTTATCAACCGTTGCAACCTTCCCTCCTAGCTAATAGGCTCAAGTAGGAACTTGCCTAGTGGTAAAGAAGGCCAAAGCCTTCAATATATTTCACCTAGTACCAGTTTAAAACCTTTTAGGTTTGAATCTCAGTTGACAAATTACTTTATTTTATGATGCAATTTCTAATTCATGTATGAATATTCTAGATAACATAACCAAACGTCAACTTGCAAATCTCATAATTCACATTGTATACATATACAACATGAAAAAATTGGAAAAACAAATTATACAAATGTTATTAAATTTTCACTGAAAAAAAAAAATCAAATTCAAGCTAATACCTAAAAAATAGAAAAAAAAAAAGAAGAAAAAAATGTACAATTGATTTTGTACAAATATTATAGTCGGTAAATGAACATTCCTTTAATTGCTTTTTATTTTTAATATAGAAAAATTTCGTCGATGCAATAACTAATATAAAATATTATTATTGGATGAAAATAAGAATGATAAGTTCAACTAATAAAAAGATTTTAGAGTTTCCTTTATAATTATAATAAGAATAAATTTAATGGAAGGATTAAGAAAAGATGAAACAAAAGTTAAAAGAAGAAAGAAAAAAGAACGCGGAGGAAAAATTCTTTTATAGTAATAATTAATTTGAATGATGATACAAAAAAATTTGATGCAAAACTATCCTTCCAAGACCAAAATTCAAATTAGTAATTAGGTTTAAAGCAATTGATGAATTTAAAAAGGCATTTAATATTTATTAAAATGAAATTTGGAGCCAACAAGCAAGTCAATTGCAGTCTGCTAAGACCTGGGCCTATGGGCTTTGTTTTTTTTTGGGTTAATTCATGGATAACAACAGTTAAGTAGAAAGTTTAGCTTAGCCCAAGCAAATCATAGTCTTCATGGCTGTAATCAGTAAGCCCAAATTCCTAGTCCATTGTTAAATTTAATCCCCCGACGCCGTCGTTTCACTTTGAACGCCTCCGTTTGGCGCTCTGATCGTTTATGGTATTTATGTTTTACTCGTCTCCTAATGCACAGGCAGAAGCTATTCGCAGAAATTACCCATAGAACTAGAAACTCTCCTACGAGAATCTCCGTAGCTTTGTCTCGCTACTCCACTTTATGCTATAGAAATCCAAATCACGACGACCCAGTCGATCCTTATGCTGATAAAGATCATGTAATATCATGGACATCCGTGTTATCCAAGTTGGTAAGGCAAGGCCAGCCAGAGGAAGCCATTGGCTTGTTCAAGACAATGTTAATGAGTAATCAAAGGCCAAATTATGTTACAATTTTAAGCTTAGTAAAAGCCTTTGATACTTTAGATTGGGAGGCATTGAGAATGATGGTTCATGGGTTGGTGATCAAAATGGGGTTTGAATCAGAACCCTCAGTTTTAACTGCTCTTATTGGGTCTTATTCCGTTTATGGTATGGGAATTTGTTGGAGTTTGTTTAATCAAATACCCAATAAAGATGTTGTTTTACGGAGTGCTATGGTTTCTGCATGTGTTAAGAATGGGGACTATGTGGAGGCTCTTGAGTTGTTTAGAAGAATGCAGTTTCTTGGGTTGAAAGCTAATCATGTAAGTATTGTCAGCATCTTGCCTGCTTGTGCTAATCTTGGCGCTCTTCAGCTAGGTAGAGAAATACATGGTTTTATTATAAGAAGAATGATTTGTTATGTCAATACTGTTCAGAATTCATTGGTTGATATGTATGCAAAATGTAGGAGTCTTCAGACAGCGATCCGTGTTTTTAATGGGATGTTGAAGAAGGACTTGGTTTCTTGGAGGACTTTGATCCGTGGTTATGTTGAGAATGAATGTGGAATAAAAGCATTGGATGCTTTTTCAAAGATGCAGCGGTTGTCTTTCTTCGCTCTGGATGAATTTGTTGTCCGGGATATGATTATGGCAGTGCTACAATCTGGAGAGAGTAAAATTGGATCAGCATTTCATTGCTACATTCTGAAAGCCGGGTTCTTGGCTTTTGTTTCCATTGCAACTGCACTGTTGCAGATGTATGCTAAGTTTAGCATGGTGGCTTCAGCTAGGAATGTATTTGATCACATCAGTAATAAAGATGTCATTGCTTGGAATGCGATGATCTCAGCTTATGCTCAAACCGGGCTGCCTTTTAATGCCATCAATACATTTAGACAGATGTTATTGATGAATGAGAAACCTAGTGAGTTCTCTTTAGTTAGTCTATTACAAATCTGTTCTCTGATGGCATCTCAAGAAGTATCTGATAAAGTTGGTGAAACCATCCATGCTTTTGTGGCAAAAGTTGGTTACTCGAGGAATGTGTATTTGTCCTCAGCTTTGATAGATTTCTACTGCAGATTTGGAAGGGTTAAGCAAGGAAAGGCTCTTTTTGATGAAGTTCCTACCAAAGATCTTATTTGTTGGAGTTCAATGATTAATGGGTATGTACTGAATGGTTATGGAATTGAGGCTCTTGAGACATTTGCAAACATGTTGGATTGTGGGATAAAGCCCAATGACATTATTTTTCTTTCTGTTTTATCTGCTTGTAGTCACTGTGGGCTTAAAAATGAGGGTTGGAACTGGTTTTATTCTATGAAAGAGAAGTATGGAATTACTCCAAAACTTGCACATTATGCATGTATGGTGGATTTGCTCAGTCGCCAGGGTCATATTGAACAAGCTCTACACTTTGTGAAGAAAATGCCAATGGAGCCAGATAAGAGAATCTGGGGCGCTCTTCTTGCTGGTTGTAGAGTCTCGCCTGGTCCAATTAAGATTGTAGAGTTTGTTGTTGAACGGCTTTCCACCTTGGACCCACAAAATAGTACTCATTATTACATGATTTTGTCTGACCTATATGCTGAGGAGGGTAGAGGGGAAGATGCCAAGAGGCTGAGAAGATTGGTCGATGAGAATGCCTAGAGGGGAAAAGAAAAGTTGGATACCACAGTAGTCAATGCAACTACTCTCCTCTACGTACTTTCAATTGATTTTATAACAAGTAGGTAACCAATTTCCTGTCTCTGTCTGTAATTCATTTTGTCGCATGTTGAAAATATATTCTAAAAATTTGTAGCTAGTAAACCTTGAGAGCTTTTTTTGATGGAATCTGAGATCTTTCTTGTATACAGCTAAAATTGTTTACCTTCTCATTTCATTTTGTGTTCTGAAAGTCATAATTGGGACTAAAATAATGTTCATGTTCTGAATCTGATACTGAGTTTAAGCAAGAAAACATTAGCAAGATATAACGAGAGTGTTCAATTGTGCATTCTTGAGAGAAAACATGCTTTCTGATCTGCTTCTGTTTAAGCTTGTTCTTTTAAAAGAAGCCTTGATCTAAGAGACCAAGCAAGAGCTACTTGGATATGGAAAAATACAATTGATGGCTCTATCAAACTGAATCACTCTCAGTATACAAAGCATTTCCTATATTAAAATTAGATTTTCATAAAAACGAGAGAGGAATTTGTAACAGAAAAAATGGATTCTGCTTGGGAGTTTGAAGTGAAATTATGGCTTGAAATATCTTCCAATTGACAAATTAAAATTGGAGTAAATGTTACATTAAATGAACTTTTAAAACTGACTGCATTAACTTTCCCAGCTTAAGCACACCATAAATCGTTCTTACTAACCACACTCTGTTCCAGTCTTGTCCCCTTTCTTAAACACATAAACACCAAGACAACCTAAGTTTATACCCGTTTGTCTGCAGACAATTTCAAACATGAAAGAAGGAATACTTGAAGTTCTTCTTGTAAATGCTGAAGACATTAGGCACACTAATCTTATTGGTATCTCTTTCTCCTAGCTAAAAATTATAAATATGTCCTGTGCTTTTTTCTCTTTTTGTTGTTGTCGTTGTTGTTTTTGACAAATTTAAAGTAACAACTTGGTTTTGATAATTTGGCCATAGGAACACCAGCCTACTATGTTATATTACAATGTGGAACTCAAGAATACAGGAGCAAAGTGTCACCAGGTTCATTTCTAGTCAATTGATGCTCTGCAATTACTAATGGTTTTCTTTTGGACTGTCTTGAACCATGATGATTGTGTTTTTTGATGCAGGTAAACATGAAAAAGTATTGTGGAATGAGAAATTCAAGTTCGAATTTCCACAATCCGAATGGGAAAACTTGACTCATATTACCTTTAGAATCATGGACAAGGAATTCTTCACAGACAATGGATTTGTTGGTAAAACCATGTAATGTAATTTGCTTCTTTCTCCCTGATATGCTTTTACTCCATTCTCATTGCCCTGATACCTAAATCAGCATTTAAATCAGCAGGAGAAACTAGTAATATATTTTACCTCACTTCTTCTAAATTTGACAACTAACCTTCCCCACCCTTTTCCTAGAATTTCTTCTACCATGGAAAGTGTAGATAGGACTGGTAGGAAAGTGATAGAATGACAAAAACATGATCTCATAATGACTAGCAGATAGTGAAATGTTGCTATGATTTAATTTTCCCTTCGAGACATTAAAAGCAATTCAACAATTAACACAGACAACCAATATAAAAGCTGAAGTGAGTTGTTTAATTACCATTTTTTTTTGTAGAATTCACCTTGGTGGAATAATTGCTGAGGGGACAGACAGAGAATTTATTGAACTGAGACCAGCTCCTTACAATGTAGTGCTTGAAGATGACACTTACAAAGGACAGATAAAGATTGGGTTTAAATTCATTGCTCATGTGAGTATGTATAGACGCCCAAAGTTCTATTATTGATTCTTGATATCAATTAGCTTGCTAAGAAGCCTAAACTCCTGTTCCTTTTGCAGAAAGAGATGCAAGAATTTGCTCTGCTGCCTAATGAACCTAGACGATCATTTTGTAGCTCCATTAGGAATCTATGGAAATTTCCATGGTGGAAATTTTTATTTCTTTATGTACAGAGGAAATCCAAAAATGAGCACAAGGATAATTAAGAGGAATACAAGTGATTGGTATGTGGTTTGATGTAAGAATGTGAACCATGGTCTGAAAATCTATGATAATATGATCAGATTTTACACTTTTTAGAGGAATAACTTGTCTTATTTTAGTGTTCAATAACATAGAAACAGGGCTTGACACCATTTTGCAGAGGTTCATGCATTTCATTAAAAAAGAAAAGGAAAGAGATAGAGAGAGAGAGACCATTTGACCTTTCCAATCTAACTCCCAATTAGACCTAACAAGGCAATAGGCTTCAAAGAACTGGAAAGCACGTCTATCTCACGAATCTTCCACCAAACTAAACTGAATTTGTTTTCTTCCTCTTTCAACCCATTGATTTTCCCAATAAGTTTGACTCACCAAAAGTTGAAAACCCATGAATTATTCTTCCCACCAAGGCTTTTAACAAGATGTTGTATGCCTTCCAAAGCTAACCTCCGACCAAGCCAACCACCGGGTCCCTATCAAATTTCCAAAACATGCAGGCGAAATCCCCCCATGTTCTATTTCTACACTGCTACCACTACTTTTTCTATGAAACCAACTTGGCAGTAAAAGTAGAATAAACTTGGTATTGAAATTAGGGGCAATGGGGATGGCAGTGGGGGTGTTTTGTCATCTTTTCCTATCAAGTAGACTCACGGGTACCTACGACCCACTTGAGTTATAAAGACAAATTAATTGAGTAAAATGATGGGAGGAAGCCTGAATTTGCCTACTTTTAAACTCTGACAGCATCTTCCTAACTTGTTATTCTTCACATGCCATGGACTTACATCATAAGAAAGTATGTATCTATGGCTAAATGAAAATTTTTGCTGTGCTTTGAACCAACCACATTATTTAATTGGGAATCGTTTCAACATATTTAATTGGTCTTCAAGATAAGATAAAATAAAGTTGCTGTTATATATCATTCAATCATAACGTGCTAAATCAGCTCATTTTGGGGCAATTTATATTAATTTCGATAATGAACTCTGAAAGGGTAACTGTTCCATGTAAAATATTTCTCACGTATTTGCAATCATATAATATGAAGCCACCAGGCCTTCATAAATATTCATGTACAACTAAGCCACACTCTGCATGTTCTCTATCAGCAAGCCAATACTCGTTCAACCGAAGAAAGCCAAAACTTTTGGCAACGTTTCGAATCAAAACCCAATCTTTCTTTTCTTCTGTTCATTTGCTTGATACCACCGATTCCGATACTGGGTCTTTCTTGTTTTGATCGGAAAAGAGAAGGACCCTGCAATTGGACGGTCGAGATTCCTCGATCATGGCAAGTTGGTGACATGGATTTGCCAAAAGAAAGTGTTTCTTTTGGAAAGAAAAGGTTAGAGAAGGGGAGAAAGAAGAGCTTGGGAGGGAACTGTTTCAAACAGTCCCCAGACTGCTAAGCTTTCTTCGACGGTTTCGAATTCAAAATTCTATATTTGACAACCTCTAAAGGTAACTTACGAAAGATTGTTAAGAGAGACCGTTGCTTTATTATCAACCGTTGGCTTTATATTTTTCAAATTTTAGTTGTTTCATCTCTCTACAATTTACAAGTATTACTTTAAACATAAACTTTATTGCATGTTTACAGTGAATTATGTAAAGAATCTGATAACAAAAACGACCTGTGAGTAAACATCTTTTGCTTTTTGGTTGCTGCAAGAAAGATGGGTCATTCTTTTTTCTTTTCTTTTTCTTCTGTCCAATGTAAATAATACAGTTTAATTCAATTCTTTTGCCGGGTCCATGTTTTGGACCGTGAGTCTTAAAAAGTCCCATCGGTCCAGTTTGTTTTGATCATGATTCAAAAAGTCCTCAAATCTTGAGACCCACTAACCAAATTTCATGATTATTTGCAGAGTTGAGTTGTAACAAGGCTCAAATGGACAGCATGTCAAATTCTGATGAAAATTATGATCTGGGATATCAGCCTTCTCCTTCTTCTATTGATCAAAATGATCAATCAACTACAGGAACTCCAGGGCACTCACCGCTGAGTGGTGATTCTTTCGTGTATTGTCGGACTTATTCTGAGACCTCTGCATTTTCAGACCCTGTTGATAATCACAGTTGTTGTAGTGAAGCTTCACCTTCTCACTGGCCACCCACAAGATCCGGGGCTCAGAATCAAGCTGTTCTTAGCAGGCTTGGAACGAAGCAGCGAAAAAGTAATGCGGATGACAAGCTTGATGATCAGGAGTCATTGGATTTAGGTAAAATATTGGGCAGAGTTATGTCTTTCCATGCGAAACTATGTTGGTTTTTTTTTTCCGAGCTAATTGGTGTAACATTATGTTGACAGAGCTTGATATGATGAAGGAAAGATTTGCAAAACTTTTACTTGGAGAAGACATGTCAGGAAGTGGGAAAGGGGTCTGCACTGCGGTTACAATCTCGAATGCCATAACCAATCTCTATGGTACATGTTTACGGACAGCTGCAGACTTTGTTTTTAGTTGTCTTTCAATTCTATGAAATTGCTTACTTCTGTTAATTTCTGCAGCAACTGTCTTTGGGCAAAATTTGAGGTTGGAGCCTTTGAACCCCGAAAAAAAGGCACTGTGGAAAAGAGAAATGGACTGTCTTTTATCTGTCTGCGATTACATTGTGGAATTTTCTTCCAAATCACAGAATTTGTGTAATGGAACAGCTGTTGAGGTAAGATTTCACAATCCATAACCAATTTTTTTTGCTTAATGGGGGTTCGTCATCTTTGCCTGGTTTAACATGATGCTTTTGACTTTTTAGATAATGGAGAGCAGACAAAGATCAGATATTTATATCAATCTTCCTGCACTGAGAAAGTTGGATGCAATGCTCATTGTAAGACAAGCTCCACGTGAGAAAACTCACAATCTTTTCTAGTTGAAAAGGCTTATCTCATAGCTTACATCCTTTGACAGGAAATACTGGATAGCTTCCAGGACAGAGAATTCTGGTATGCAGAGCAAGGGAGCATGTCCTCGAATTCGACTCGTACTGGCTCCTTTCGAAGGGTTGTTCAGAGAAATGATGAGAAATGGTGGGTTCCAGTGCCATGCGTTCCTCCAACTGGTCTCTCTGAGAAAGCAAGGAAGTGCTTGCGACACAAACGTGACTGTGCTAATCAAATTCACAAGGCAGCTATGGCTATCAACAGTGGTGTTCTTGCTGAGATGGAGATTCCAGACTCATACATGGCATCCCTTCCAAAGGTTAGTCCTTTGCTGCACAAACTTTCTGGTTCAAGTCATTTGGAGCAGGCATTGCTAAAACTATAAAATTTGGGAGTTAATTAAATCAGTGAATCATATGAGAATAACTATAGCAAATTCAATTGAATAAGATCACTTGAGATGAAACTGGTCCCAGGGACAATAACTCCAAAGAATCGTAGCGGTAGGAAAGTCTACAAAACAAACAAACACGGTTACAAACTGTGCAAAATGTCCCAAGTATTATACTATGGGTATGAAGGCTAGATAGTACGATAGGAATCTGCTGACAGTAGCTACAGTTACCACAAATTTCTTATTCTGACTCTATTTTCTATCTGGAAACTCCTCTTATCTACAGAGCGGAAGAGCCAGTATTGGAGACCCAATTTACCGCTTCATGTACACGACAGAAAAATTCTCCCCTGACTACCTGCTTGATTGTCTCAATATAGCATCCGAACATGAGGCACTTGAGCTTGCAGACCGCGTTGAAGCATCAATGTATACATGGAGACGTAAAGCATGCATGAGCCACTCAAAATCATCATGGGGAATGGTAAAGGACCTCATGTCTGATGTTGATCGAAGTGACAAGAATCATATATTGGCTGAAAGAGCAGAGAGCTTGTTATTTGCCTTGAAGCAGAGGTATCCTGAACTTGCACAGACGTCATTGGACACATGCAAGATTCAATACAATCGGGTAGGTGAAGTTCGGACCTTGTCTGAAATACTTTCTTCCATAAATTGCCAAGTCTTTTGACCACTATGGGAAGAACTAAATGGAAAATTCTATCTTGCAGGATGTGGGGCAAGCAATCCTGGAGAGCTACTCAAGAGTTTTAGAAGGTCTTGCTTTTAACATTGTTGCTTGGGTTGAAGATGTCCTTTTTGTAGACAGAACAATAAGAAACCAAGAGTAAACTAAATGGCAAGCAGGAAAACTATCAAAGAGGGCTAGCTCAACCCCAAAGTCATCTCTGGCTGTTCATTCGTTCAACAATTTTTGCTGAATCCATTTTGCAAGAAGCCAAGAACATAATCTGGTTGAGAAACCTGGCAATTTTTATTTATAGTTTCATGCATATTGTAATTGCTGTTACATGGGAACCAATTTGTACATTAGCATCAATTCAAGGAAATCATGCAATTCTATCCCCCCACCATTTCTTTTCATTGGGTTCCTATTCATGAATGAAAAAAAAAAAGTCTTCAACTGCAATCTTCGACAACCTTTGAAAAGACAAACTCTGAAATAAAACTTTCCCAATTTTGTACACCAACACTACAACTGTTTACACTTTGGAGAAGAAGAATGGGATTCCCACTAATCCATTCAAACATCAGTCAACAAACCACTCCGCAGTCTTAAAGACTTCAAGGGTTTTTTTGGAGAAGAAGATGATCTGAAAGCTTCAACCTTAGCCTTGCATTTGGTGTTGTCTCCTTTGTTCTCCTCCAGACACTTCTCTAAGGCCTCAGCTTTGCCTTGAACCAAAGTCTTCTTCTCTGTCTCATCAATACCACCACCAACAGCGCCATTCACCTCCTTCTCTTGATCCATTGTATCAACAAAAACCACAAGATTCGGAAGCCTGTATCAAATTTTTTAACAGATGAATTGTTACTAAAATTGCTCTAAAAACAAGAAAGATAAAATTCAAAAAATTCAGACAAACATACAAATTTATCTGATTTGACCTCTTACCTAGGCCCACTGTTCTTCCACTACTGAAAAATTAAAATACAATTAAGGGACCTCTTAATTTTCCAAGTCAATCTAAGATCCCTTATACATCCTCAACAGCCTTCTAAGAAGGCTCATCCTAAGAGCAAAAGACAGAGTTACAAACTAGGGTTCCCAGTGCACTACTTACTTTTGTAAAACGTAGAAACTATAAAAGTTCAAAGTAAAATGGGATTAGAATGGAACAAGAAGTTTAAATCCATACAACTCAATATTGTAAAGAAACAAGAATTCTAGTCAAATAAGATTTAAAAATATAATAGAACAGACAACTATGATCAAATAGGGAAGAAAAAGAAACAGAAAACCCCTCACAAAAATTTTGGGCTTCATATCCAGTGTTTCATTAGTTTCAGCTATTGAAAGATGATAGAAAAAATTATTTCAAGGGAAAAAAAAATGAAAAGAAGAATTAGTTACAGAGAGATGAAAACATATTCTCACCTGATCTTAATCTAAAAACAACAAGAATTATTAAACCTGGAAGAAGAATTCAAGATAAAATGATTTTCCTACCACCTTTCTCTGAAACCCAACAGAACAAGACTGTTCTATATCAATTTATAAAAGGTCCACCATAACCAAAAAGGAAACGAAGAAAAGAAAAGGGTGCAGAATTTTTAAGCTGATGAACTTACTCAGAGAAAACTAAAGGATGGAGTGGAGTAGCAGAGGGAGAGAGTAGGAGAATAATTTTTCTTAACAAAGGAAAGATGAGCAAGAAATAGCCAGAGTCACCAGTCACACGGAGAAAGCTTTTTCCATGTTTTTCCACAAAGAATAAGACTCGCACTCGCATTCATATACTATAGAGTTATGTAGTTTCCTTGCAAGACTTTTCTGATTTCTCGGCCGTCCATTGTTTTAAATGTATTCAGTGATGGACGGCTAGAGATGCAAGATTAATGAAAATCAAATACACTTGGCCGTAAAGGTCTCATAGGGAGAGTTGACCTCTTCAAGGGAGGTAGAGAGTCCTTGTCCGCTGTCGCTTTCTACAACGTGCAACTTCATAATCTTTACCTTATGGCATAAGAATAATCGTTTCGTTACTGTTTCGATCTAAAAGCTTAAGCTCTTAGTGATAATCAAAGAGTAATTCTAAGAGATTCAAACCATCAGCACTATTAACCATTAATTTGGATGAAATTATTCATAAAGACTCAATTGTATACATCATAATACATGTATCAAATTAATCAGATTTTGACTGAAAAAGTTAAGTTGGACAAAACATTATAATATAAAGACTTCCTAACTACTTTGACCATTGATTTTTCATGTTTAATTTCAAGATTAAAGGTGTCAAACATGAGTTTCTAATTTGTTTATAATCAATTACAATGTAACAAGAATTTTTTTAACTTATCATGATTAGATTAATTTATTCTTTATAAAAAAAATCATGTTAAATAATAATTAAATCCAATAAGACGACGTTTGGCAATTTGTTTCCAAGTATTTGATTGTCATTCTCAATGTTTCCGCCTATTCTCATATTGCTTTTATAAAATACTTTACTTTATTTCAATTGATGAGTTTTGCTATATATAATTTAATTGCATTATAAAGTATACTACTATATATAACTTTGTTATACAAAGTTGCCATCCCAAATTTTTTTTTCTTGCCCATCTTTGTCAAAATATTTTATAATAAAATAAATTCACAAAATACATGTATATAAATTAAAGAATATATAAACATGCATAAAAATATATAAATATTAAATAATAATTATTTTAAAATAATATAAAATGTTGAAAAAATAGCCAAAATCGAACATGTGCCATCCAATGTGTGTTTTTAGCATTTTTTTTTTTTGCATATTTTTAACACATTTTTAACATGTTTTTAGTACATTTTTAACAGGTTTTTTGCACGTTTAAGGACAGTATATACTCTCTAGGTCTGTTTCGAAATATTTTTTAGATTTTTAATTTTTTTCTCGTTTTTAATGCAATTAAACTTATCAAAACTGAATTAGATTTTAATTTTACAAAACTCATACTTCAAAACTAAAATGACTAATTAATAATAATCCACATAACAAAAAATTCCAACATATTATTGTTTTTTTATAGTATACGTTATCATAATTTTCAACAGCAAACGAATTTTGGAAATATGTTTAATAAAGATTTCAAAGAATAGTTTTTTTGTGGTTTTATTTTTTCCTCTTTTTTCTTTATGATTCTAGGTATGGAACATTTCTTTCGAAAATTATTTAGTTCAAAATTAAACTATATGTTGCTTTAAATAAAGTCAAATATTCAAGCATTTCCCATCTTAGCCTTAGGGTAAATACATCGATCCATGAAAAATGAAGAAGTTGAAATTGCTACGGTCATTAATAATGTGCCAACTATTGCAATTCTGCAACTCAAGAGCAACAAAACGTCTTCACCATATCTTCAAGATTAAAAAGTTAGAATAATGTTCTGAACATATTAATCTTCTAATTTCGTTTGTGCCTATATCTATTACATAAGCTTCAAGTAGTGGTGAAAGCTTTTTAAAAAAGCAACGCAAAAAAAAAGAAGAAAAGGGCTAAATTGCACTATGATACTAAGTATTCGTTTGTTATTCTCAATGTTTCGACTTATTCCCATATTGTCTTTAAAAATATTTTATTGTATGTCAGTTGATGAGTTTTGATATATATAATTTAATTTGCATTATCATTTAGATGAAAGACGTTACTATATATAATTTTGTTACACAAAGTTGCTATGCCCAAAATTTTTTTTTTCTCTTAGTCATCTTTGCCAAAATATTTTATAATAAAATAATTTTACATAATACATGCATATAAATTAAAGAAAATATATAAACATGAATAAAAAGATTAAATATTAAATAATAATAATTTTAAAATCATAAAATTTAAAAAAAAAAAAACTCAAAATGGAGTGAAATTAGATGCTAATTTTACAAAACCCATGCATCAAAACACTCCAAAAACCTAGATAATTAATTTTGAAAACCACGTTTTAAGTTTCTTTAAAATCTGTTACAAAACACAGATTTTATTTAATTTAACTTTAGATATCAATTCTATAACACATGTTAGTTAATTTTAAGAGAACAATTTTGAGTTTTATGTTCAAATCTGATATATATATTTTTAAATATATATATATATACATATATATTCAGGGATGGAGGGCTAGAGATGCAAGAAAAACGAAAATCAAATACACTTGGCCGTAAAAGCTTAAGCTATCAGAGACAATCAAAGAGTAATTCTTCTTCAACCATAAATGAAGAGGATGCTATAGCATTCAGAGATTGAAACCTACTACTAATATAAGGTTAAGAGTGAGGTAAGTAGCCAATTGGATTCTTGGAATACATTGGTGTCCGTCTGTGAGGGAAGAATTTCATTTTGGACCATTGGATTAAGGCCTATTAATTTACTCTTAAGATCCATCAAGTTTTCCTTGCCTAGGTTTCAGAGTTTGAGATAAGATTAACTTGGAACAGCTGAGATGTGCTCCATATTCTTTGAAAAAGACCCAAAAACATTACTAACTCATGAATGTTGGCTCATATCCTCACAAGTCAACTACCTTGAGCTAGAACCAAAACTAAAGAGAAGCATAGGATTTAAAGTTAATCTACAAAACCATCTATCTTCAGACTTTTATTTGCATAAACAGGAACATCTAACTGCTAACATTGCATCATTGCCCAGCAGCTACCACAGGAATTAAAGTTGAAACAACCAGAAGTCTTACATCTGTTAAAATCAAGAAAAATGCAATTGTATTGGTACAAATACCCATAACTGATACATATGACAAATTCTAAGTAGGGTGGTCCTGTGACCAACCATTCATCAGTTGTAGATTATGCCTTATCCAACAAAGACGCCATCTTGATATAAAAAAAAGTCTGGAAAATAAATTTAAGTATGCAGAAGCTGATGTTTTAAGAATTATCGAAACATTGCTTCAACCTACATCTCATATAAATTACAGAAGTGAATAACTCAATGCCACTCCACCTTAGGAAGTTTTAATCTTCATACATGTACATATATATGCAAGAATTAAATTACGCATGCATGACCCCGACATAAGCATTCAATGTATTTCTATAAATAAGTGTTTGTGAGAGAGAGAGAGAGAGAGAGGGTGACGTGGAGGCAAAAGATTGATTAGCAATGGAACAGCTACATATCATTCTTGAGATATTTTACTTGATCAATTGGTAAACTGAAACAATTATCTCTATATATACAACAAAGCCTCTGGAACCGTACCTGTGACTATACGGCCCAGGTAGTGGAGGGCATTAAAACGTTAGTAGTTGTACAGGTTCTGCAAGCTGAATAGACGGCCTACATGAGCACATCTTTTTCTACAAGGACTGCAGCATGCGCAGCACACCTCCCCAACCCCTCACCCTCCCGATGTGAGAAAATGCCCCTCCCAACAATTCTCCCTCCACTATTAAACATGGGAGGGGCAAGGGATGTGACCTTGATGCCAATTATGCACAACAAATGACACATTAAATTTCCTGTTGTGGGGGGTTTGCTAACCTTGTACCAAATCAAAAATGAAGTCAAACCTACAATCAGCTATCATCATCCACAGCCCCGATATACGTGAGATCTGTCCGTCTCACCCTTACAGCCCCCTTAAGCCAACTAGAAGCTCGAAGATTAGCATGGTCACTGCTGCCAATGACAACAGTGCTATTTGAAGATGGACCTGATCCTGCTCCATCTTCCAAAAGTGTCCATGGGTCAATTTCCATATCATATTCCTGAAGTAATGGCATTGACTTGGACTTTCCCAGGATATTATTTGCATTTCGTGCCAATGGAACCTGTCTTTGAGGTGCGTTCAAATTTCCAACGTAACATCCAGGGACAAAGATGCTGGGCTGAAGCAAACTAAGAGCACCAATTGGGACAGAAGGTGGGTGGCAGGAGATCAAATTGCGAAAAGAAGGAAATAATATTGGCATTGCTGCTTGGATACGCCATCTAATCATCTCAGGCAATTGCATAGAATCCAATTCATTCTGCACCCACAGGAAAAACAGTAGCAGAGGTGAATTTAAATAATAACTTCTACACATACAGCAAGAATTCTTAAAAACTTTATATTCATGAGAAGGACTAAATCATTTCATAAGAGCAATTAAAATCACTTGCATTCTACATTGACAGAAAGGACATCTCAAGAGCTCATAACTTGCGGAATGAATAATTCACAATACTTGTAATGATAAAATCATAAACCACAACTAGAAACACCCATTTTGGGAGGGAAGAAAAATTTCAAAGTCCACAATCCAACAAAGAAGACATTCGGTCAAATTAAAAGTGCCTATAATGATTGTACATCTTTAGCACATAGCATGCATCTATATTTCTCATTACTAATTATATTACAGGTACAGCAACAAACACCTCATGGACCTCATTTCCACACAATGTTACCGCAATTTTCTTGTACCTTTATAATGCTAAAAAGACCAAAATATCCCCCAAACCTTCAACCGCTAAGAAACCATTAAGGCATATCATACATACTCGTTATGATTGCAATCCTGAATATTCAGATAATGAATAGGCTCCAGACCCTAGGCAGACTGGAAAAATTACCACATTTTGCCCCCAAGTAAATTGATATAGTCTACCATTGTGAGGTAGGGTATGATAAAATGTTTAATTTGAGGAGTAAACCAAAAAAAAACCATTGAAAGCTCTCATTTCTAATAAATTTAGGTTTATTTACCAAAACAAGCCGCAGTAAATTCAATCAGTGCAATGATAGAGATCAAACCTGCAAACTCTCCACTGCCTCACGGTCAAAACCAGTAAATTCACTGGTATGTTTGGAGGCAGGCTTTGACCCTAGCCAACTTGGCTGAGAACTGCTTAACAACCCATGTAGAACTAACAGCAAGCGATCAAAAAGACTATCTCCAGACAATTCCGACGATGCAACAGATGACATCAGCTCCATGTCCCTCTTCAACTGTACGAGATTAAAAGATAGGTCCACATCCTCATGCACAACCCTACTTCCAAGCAATCGAAGTATTACAGAGGCAAGCATGTGCCTCATGTTTCGTGTTGATGGCTCCCTGAATAATCCAACAAATGAATCTCGGTGTCAAATAATTGAAATAAGATAATGTAGATTTCATGACATTGTTGCATCAAGACTACACAACAACATGAACATTAATTAGGATGAAACAACTAAAAAAACATGGGTTTCCAGTAGAAGACCAAAAGTCTATGCAGCATAAAAATTGCCCAAAATAAAAAAAAAAAAAAAGATGCTCCTGGCACTCTCCCAAAAAGAAAAAGATCCTCACATTCAATTGTGAACAATAGGGGAGAGAAGTTAAATAAAAAAGCGATTTCCTCACAATAACATATTGGAAAAGATGTTCAAATCCAATATAAAACACATCTAAGCAGTGAAGTTTCCAATTTAAGAATTTTATGAATTAGAGATTAAAAAAGAATTACTTCAGTGCTTAAACAGCAACAAACCATCAAAAAAAAATATTCTTACCCTGAAAAACTAAGGCATCAATTTACAAGTACTAAAAAAAAGAGTCAGTGTAATAGATAAATAAGCAGCATTAAGGCTAATTTATCAGACCCCTTTCCAACAGAATAATTAAAACTTGAAAGGCTTCAGTTGAGACCAAAATGAGATAATACACAATTAACCATGAGGAATTCATAAAGGAAACAAAAAATAAGTAAAGAGCATATTCATTTCCAGCAGAATGATTCACATACTACTAGATACCATAGAAACAAGAAAATTAAACAATAAAAAACTGACAAATTCATAGCAGCAAGAAAATTTTCTTCGTTTATTGGACAAAGAAAAAGGTCTCACATAACAGGAAGCCAGTAAGCATAGAACCTGAACATGCTCAGATTAAAGTGGAATAAACTGAAATCAGGGGCAAAATAAATCGTAAATTTACCCATCTGCACATATGATTGGAAGCAATCTGACAATAAACTGCAACCTCAGTGACATAGAAGCTCGCAAAGCTGCAGGGGAAGGAGGCACAGACTCCGCAGATGCTGTTGCTGTTGTTCGTCTAGCCAATCCAGGACTACTACCTCTTATACCTTTGCGATTGTTTCCTTTATTAGTAGAACCTTCAATTCCAGAAGTGGCTGTTCCAGTCTGCTTGCTTACACCACGAGTAACTGAGTTTATTTGTTGCTCAATAATGTTAAACTGCTTTATCAGATCACTTGCAAAGGTGTTGCGCGAGTCATCAGAGCTTTGGTCTATGCAAGGAAGAACCAATTCAGAGAAAGCCTTCTCGGTTACATGCTGCAGGCTGATACTGGAACCCTCAACATCAACTTGACTAGAACCCTTCAAATACCTTTTTGACTCCGTGCCCTCCTCAATGACTTCACCTTCCTCGAGAGAGGTGACTTCGTACTTCTTCTTCTCTCCCCTGTTTGTCACAGGATCAACACCAGAATAAGACCATCCCCAAGGCTTCCAAAACTGGGTCTTCATAGAACGGCTGTTAATTTCAGCAAAATTAATGAGCCGTTGCCTAACAGTCTTCCGTCCCAAAAGAACATCCTGGCCCCCTAGGAACCATTTAGCCTGCATCAACACTGAATCCTCTAATGACATTCCAAAAAGATGAACCAGCTCTGAGAAAAGGGGAGCAGCATCAGGTCTGACCAACAATCTGGTGAAGATGATCTCAATTAAAACTTTCTCATTCTCGGAAGGAGAAGCTCTTTCAGAACTGGGTGAGGAAGAGCGAATAGCATCCACCAAGGACATCTCCTGGTTCTTCGTCTTATCAATGAGTGCTTGTTCATTTAAAAGAAGCCTTAACTCAACCCACTGCCAGTGAAATTTGGCTGGTTGCAGAGTGTCCAATGCACGAACAAGCTTATCTAAAAGATTTGACTCACTCTCTGCACGTAGAGCTTTATACTCGCTATGTCCAGAGACCCGATTCCCATCATCCTGTGTAAAAGCAGAATTAGGCATCTTGCAATCAATTATAGCATTTAGAAAGAGCCTTGCACGGAGAGGGACAAAGGCCATTGATTTCCCGTTCAACTCTGGCAAGCCTGCAAACTCGGCATCAGTGGTATCTGCAGCCAAGATATCATAAAAAGCACGACTATCCCTCATACAAACATCTCGAAAAGGTATGTGTTTTATGGCATCGCCAATAGCCATTGTTAAAGACTGATATAATTGATGGATATCTTCACGACTTGCGATGTTACTATTCAAAATGAAGGGCTTCCATATAACAAAGGCAAATATTGCATAAGCTGGTGGAAAGACCAAACTGATAGGAAGCAATCTCTGCATCCTTGAAAGAGCTACAACTGACTGTTCACCCAAGAGTTCCAAAACTAGTCCATCACAAACAGTTCTGCAATTACCAACAAACAACCGAAACCAGTGCACACAAACTTCAACGGAGTTGTCAACCTTAAAAGCCCCAACAGATCGAGCATTACCATTAGAACTGGTTTTTGTGCTCCTTACAAACTGAACAACATCCAAACCTTCCCTTAATCTTAAGACTGATACCAATCTATCCAAGCTAATAACCCCATGAATAACAGTCCCAATGACAAGAGCAGAAACAGCAGCTACCATTTTGGTTGTCCTCCCAAGAGTCACTTTGGCAGAACTGTGCAAATTGTCACCAGATATGTTTGCATTAGTATCAGGAGCATCTGAAGCCAAAAAAAACTGACCTCGTGAGGACTTGGCAGGAGCAAATGCTACTGCTAAAGCAGAAGAAGCCTCTATTCCAAGAGCTAGCTCAAATGCTCGGCTTTGGCGCTCTCCAAGTGCTTCCTTCAGCAGGCTTAGACAAATTAAATGAATGCGCAAGATGCGCTTGGCAAAATTCAAGGAATTCATAGGTGGCTGATAATTTGAATAATTGCTGCCACCAGTAAAATCAGGTATCTTAGCTAGGGCTGGTCCAACATTGGTAACAATGGCAGAAATAGCAGAAGACACCAAAACTGGATCCCCTTCCTGAGCAGCACCACCAGTCTGCCTAATACAGTCCAGAAGTCCAATTGCAATTTGTTGAGCTACTTGATAACCATCATCACCTTTTTCAATGGCAGGACCTTTTGGTGCATTGGCTGCAAAAAGTTTTCTCTCTTTACCTAAGAAATAGTGCAAGACATCATCAACATGACGCTGAACCATATCCCTCATGCTCAAGCCCAGTCTGGATAACCGTGCACCACTTAGCTTTTGACGGTAGTAATCATCAGGATCTTCAATCCCTGCTGGAACTCCAAGTGGTAACCCAAACTCCCCATCGTGTGCTTGTCCAGATTCAAGTTCAGACAAAAGTCTGTTATCACAAGTTGCCTTGAAATTTTTCTCCCATTCAATTACACTGGCAATATTGCCATACCTCTTCAACAAATACCGAGCAAAAACTAAGGTTCCTGAACCTGTAATTCTTCCATTACTGGCCATAACTGCTGCAGCACGATGCATTGTAGCCGCCAAAGCTTCAGGAATAAGATCTGCGGCAATAAGTATGTTCTCATACCTGACCAAAATTCATCATTAAACAAGTAAGACATACATATGAAGGTCAAGCCAAAACATGGAGAGGAATGACAAAAGGTTTAGCCATGACAGATCCAGTGGCTTGATAATCCAATCCCAAGCAATAACAATAACTTCCAGGGAAATATGTTGAAGTTCTCCCAATCTCCAAAATCATTTCCTAGATGTTAGTCTACTCCAACAAAAACCAAGAAAAAACAATAACATTCAGGGAAATATGGTAAGTTCTCCCAATCTCCAAAATGATTCCCTAGATGTTAGTCTACTCCAACAAAAACCAAGAAAAAGTATATTGTTGAAATGCTTTCATGCAGTCAATAATAGAGATGCAAAAGCATCCTAAACAGTTTGCAAAAGCCAGAATTTAGGAGGAAAAAGAGGCTAAAATTATTGCTAAAATACGATCAAGACACAGCAGGTGCAACAAAACATACTGCATGCAATGGGCACTAATCTAAAGAAGAACAAATTAGATAGCCAGAGATGATTTGCAGGAACAATTTATTTAAAAGGAAAAAAAAAAGCAGAAAAATTATAGTTCACCTTCGGAGAGATGATAAAAGGTATGCCTCCCCGACTTCACATGCATGATTTTCCACATTCCTGGGCACCATTAGAATGTTTCTCCCACTTTGAATGGTAGGACTGGGATTACTAATAACTTTTGGCAACAGCCAAAGGAGAAATTTGACAGCTGAAGGTAAATCACAAGAAACATCCATTAGATACAGGATGGTTGATAGCTCATCCTCACCAAGCTTCCACCTTAAAGGACTCTTCTCATCAGCCACAACAAAAGGCCGGCCATACTGGCCAACCTTGGCCACAGATTTCTCAGACTCTTCAACAAGCTGCCTAACTACAGATATCAACCAAACTGTGACTATCCTCTTCTCCACAAAGCGAAGCTGCTTTAAACCCTTTCCAATCGAAATAATATCTCCAGAATGGGTTATTCTGATCCCATCCACTGGCTTCAAAGTTTCCACCTCAGTTCTATGATGAGGGCAGCTTATCTTATTATCACATACATGACTTGTAGACGCTCCCTGGCTACCCTCAATTCTAGCAGCTGCTAATTGAGCAAGACTCTGAGTTTTACGCACAGTCTTTTGCCTGCCCCGAGAAACTTGCTTCGTTGACTTAAGTGGAGGATCGACTTTGAAAGGCTCTAAGTTTTTCGGCCCCTTCCTCACCCACCAAGTATCTTCATCATCTGATGGAATTGGTGAAGGTACTTGAAGATATGAACTCTTTTCCTCACTTAATTTCTGTCTTTTCACCCTTCTACAATCTTCACACCCAGGAGTAACTTCAAACAAATCCATCTTGTTGCATGTTGACCCAATAGGCCTCTTGACACTCCCTTGAGACTCATCCACTCCACTATCTACAGATGCAGAAGACAAGCTAGGGAATTGCAACAAGACTGAGATGGAAGCCTTCAATTCTTCAAGGTCCACCTCTCTTCTGAAAGCCTTTGAAGACTGAACAGTTTTCCGCTGATCACCTGAAGCTTGGGAAGCACCATTCCTTCCAGAGGTAGAATGATACTTTTGCTTCTTAGCAGATACATGAGCATTGTTTGCATTACTATATTGATCAGAAAGAAGCCCATGAAGGACAAGACGGCGTTCATTTGAGTAGACATTTACAGCCTCCAGAAGTTCTGAGCCTACAGCAATTCTTGCTTCTTCCAAAACATCACACATAAACTGCCCAGGGAGCTGCTTCAAGATTCGATGGTGTCTCTTCCTTCTGTCAAAGTCACTGACAGGTCCATTTGTATCAATAATTCCACTAACAATTAGCTGCCTCACATATGCCTGAGGATAAAAGATTCCAGAACGTATGAGTTCCAAAACAAAAAGCTGAAGGCGCTTGCCACCTTCTCCTTTATGCCCTTCATGTTGATCGATCCAGCACACAATAATATCATGCAGAGGACCTGGGCTGTCAAATATATCTGAAGAATTACTATTTCTTCCATCCACAACTCTTACTTTGCTTTTAACTTCAAATAGATTTCCTGACAAATTCCTGCGAGAATAATTATTCTGCTGACTGATATTCTTTGCAGTGCTGTTAACTCCAGAAGCCCTGCCATTCTTGTGTTCTGGATTCTGCAACTCTCTTATCTTCAGCTTCAAAAGCTGAATTGCAAGATACATTTGTGAAAAATCTTTTCTGCCTGTGAACTTCAAGTCACGGGGCGGAGCAGTCCGGAAGTCTCTGAAATCACATGTTGCCCACTCACAAAGGAAAAAAACAGAGCAAATTAATGACAAATTCACAGTTTGAATCCATTTTAATGATGATCTTAAGCATGGACTGACTTCTGCAACCCAACCTTCACGTACTGCTCCATCACACAGATTTTCAAAGATATGTTTATAAGCCTCCATTAGATCTCCTTGCAAAAGAGCTTTATCCAGGGTCTGCACAGCTTTAGCCACACTTTGGCTAGGATATCCAGCACTCGTGCCTTTAGCAAGATTATCGGCACGTTTCTGGATAGTGGAAACAACAGGATCAAATGACAATGATTGGTGTTGAGAATCAAATCCTTTACCTCTGAGAACATAAGCATCTGCTGAGTTATGTTTTATTTTCCCTGCATCATCCGATGACTTTGATAAAAAACCACCATCATTCAATGCATGTGAGACTACACAAGTTGGTAAAGGAAAGCAATCTAAAGCAACAAATGTATCTGGTACAGCCTGTATCAAATAGCGAAGCATCTCAACAAGAGCAGATATTGTGTACGCCCTCCGGGAATTATCAACCAGATCTGATCCACCTGGAGAAGGCTCACGGATGAAGCGAATAGCTATGCCTACAAGATTGCGTACATACGTCTGACATAGAATGATGGTTTCTAAAACTCCAAATATGATAGGCAATAGCAACTGCAGAATCTCAAACAATTCCTTTTCCTGGAAGAGAACAAGTATGACAATCAGAAACCAGAAAGAGTATTCATAAGCTCATAATTACTCTCATGATTACTCTACGAACGTGCATCTCAGAAAGGTGGACAAAGTATTCGCACTGAGGGTTCAATACACCAAATTCAATACCTGCAGTTGATTCAGAAGCCAATCGATGATAAGAGAAGGAAGAACAAGTCCTTCTGCATGATGCCATTGCAAGAGTCGCACCACATACCACCATTTAAAGTGAAGGGACGGCTCCCCACCATCAAGGATTGTTGATGCTGAATCAATCCTATGCTGCAAAGAACCAGCATAAAGCATTTGTGGCAATCGATCTCTACTGTGTTGAGTAGAATGAGAATTACTTTTTGGAAAAAATTCATCCAAAAGGGTCTGCAAGTAATCAATAACATCTTTTGTCCAGAGCTCTGTACGAGATAGTTGAGCTTTATCGGGTGCTCCAGAAGAAATTGCAGAACCAGGATGAACCTGCAAAAGATAACCATAATCTGCTACCTTCCAATAATAAGAATAGCCTAGTAAAATTACAAAGTGCATGATCGACTGATGACAATACCTGGTTAAGGTAAGTTACTTTGATAAACCAAGTTGCTCTCAGCAATGGAACATTATTCCTGATAAGAACTTCTATTAGTGTTTTTTTCCTATACCCATGAGGAACTTGATCAGCCAAAGAACGCAAACGTTTGTGTTGTTGTGACAAGCCCTGAGAAAAATAAGAGCACAACAATTAAAAACTAAATACTTCATTTAACTTCGTCAAAGAATTCTTTTAAGCATTTAATCAAAAAACATTAATCATTGATCATCATGCCTCAACAACTGAAGTCCAATTTGATTCCAAATCATAAATATATTTTGCCACATGGCATATCTTTTGTCTAAGAAAAGTTTATAATGATTGCATATGTAGTTTATAAAAGGCAACTCATTGAGTTAATGTGTAAAATTTGTTTCTGCCTTTCACCAAGTTTTAAGAACTCAAAATCAATAAAAAAAAAAAAAAGAATGAAGTTCTGTACAACCAGTCATGAACTTAGCGGAGAATGAACTTACCTCAATCCATTTCTTTCTGAAATCTTCATTGCAGGGCCTTTGTTCAGGGAAAACCCCAGGTTTACTTAACAGTGGACCAGAAAGAGGGACACCATAAACCTGACCAGCCTGACAAGAAATATATACAGCCTTGAATTCTATACTGAAGATCCAGAACTTTAAAGAAGAAGCAAAAAAAAAACAATAATATAAGTACAGAAACAAGAAACAACTAAGGACGCAGATAAACCTTCCGCTTTTGAGCACGAGACTCATTTATAGCCCTTAGACACTTTCTAATTGCCTGCAGAGAAGAGAAACGAATTATCTTAAGAAGTTCAAAACTGACGGTTATATTTCATGCGAAATTATATATGCCTAGATCAGCCTACTTGACGATCATAACATCACAAATCAAGTAACTTACATCTCTGCATTTTAAGACAACTGGCTTTGTAAAAGCCTGAACCTGAGTCAATGAAATCTCTTTTGAATCCTGAACAGTCAGCATGTAGAACCATGTTAGACAAACTGATGGCAATAAAAGAAGCTAACGGAAAGAAAGTTAATATCCCAAAATTACCTTGAAAAATTTCTAGGTTCAAATTTCATATGGCTTTAAAATATTACTAAGTTGCAATCTCAGTGTCAACTCAAAGCAGCACTCACACCGATACTATCCAAATTGTATCAACAGCAAAAAGGTAAATTAAAAATTGTACCAACAGCAACATGAAGAAGAAGAAGAAAGTATGGTTTGACAGAGACTGCCACAACAAAACGAGAATCCCATGCTTGGAGCACATGCAGATATTAGTTCCCAAACCATAAGAAAATGTTAATATATCTGAAAAATAGCACCTGCTCAATTCCTCTCTAGCAGAATAGAGAAAAATAGCATCTTGAACTTCAATTATAAGTAACAAACAACCATAAAACAGATCCAATCTTTTCATTTTCATGGAGACCCAATTAGAATCATTTTACTTAGCTCAAAAAGGTAAAGTATGGTGTTCTGAGCATTAAGTTCAAGAAAAAAGATATGATTGCAATTCATATAGATTGGCAAAGAAACCATAGTTAACCCACCACTTACATGCAGCACAGCATCCACTGACATGGATGTTGCAGAAAAACAAAAACCGAAAAAAAAGTAATGAACCAATCAATCATAAGATCATACCTCCAGCCCATCAATAGTCTCCTTATATCCCTGCTGCACATTTTCTCTAGTGAGAGTCTCCTCGGGACAATTTTGGGACTGAGGATGAAAATCCGGTGGCCCAAGTCTGGAAAGGAACAACAATAAATTTACTAGTATTCAAGATAAAAACTACATCCAAAAACTTAGAAAGATAAATTTAAAAATCAATTCAGCAGGATAAATCATCAACTTAGTCAGCTGCAATCCATTATCATAAAACAATCAAAAGTAACATATAACTCTATTCTGAGTCATAATGAAACCATTCAGCATGAATATAACTAACACAACAACAAATGCTTAGATTCAATTGCAGAAATTACCTGGAATTAAGAGGTTCCTTGTCACACTTTAATTTGTAGGGTGATAGCTGAGTTTGCCGCCTATAAAATGAGAATAATTTAGAAGACCAGGCAGAAAAAGTGTGTTTTCCACATTTAGACAACCATACAGCTCTAACAAAAAATGGTAAAGACAAATATGTTCTCTGAATAAAATAAATTAACAGTCTCATCTTAGCATCACAATTCTATTTTTCAAAAAATGCAAAAAATGATTTGAAGTAACAAGAAAGTTTTGGGAGATATTCAAGCATTAGCTGCCACTTTAACAATGGGATGTAGCTTACACACAATCAACAATCAGAGAAAAGCGCACAAAGTGCTCAGTGCAAGACTTAGAACAACTAATCCAGATTAATAGTGTTCTACTTATGAGTGAGAGCAGAACATTCTAAACATGTGGTCATTAATTGAAAAAACATCAAAGAAAGATATCCTAAAATATAATCAAACACTAGTTTTAGAATCAATAAATGAAGTCAATTCAAGAAGACATCTGTGAACAGAGCACAAAAGAATATGGTATTTTGAAACAGTTACCTAGAATTCAAGGAGAAGTTAGGTGGTAATGAAGATGAGTCAGCCCGGGCAGTATCCCTAGCTGAAGCTCCTCCTATTCCACTGTTATTAACTGCACTAGTGCAGCTGGCAGCATGATACCTTTGCATTTCTCCCAACTATCAGCGGCATACTGCTTCCAGCATCAAATCCTAAGAAGAAATGTCAAATCCAAACTGCATTTATGCAAAAATATAATAATAATTAGGAGATTAGAATCACCATGCAAGGCATAAGTAATTTTATAGTAATTTGATAAAATAAAAACTGAGAAAAAATAGATTCACTGAGTGTGCCACCTGAAACATGAAATCTACAAATTAGCTTATCAACCTCCCTCTGACCTGTCAGGAACATTGAAAGTAAAACATCACATCTTGCAGAAAATTTTATTTTATGTTTTCAGAGACTAAGAGACAAATAAAGCACACCATTGAGGAATGGAAATCACAATTTCAATCTCCAATATAGTTTTTCGAAACAAAGTATGTACCTCAGTCAAACTTAAGTCATCAAAGCTAAGATATAGTGTTTGATTATTTAAAATTGTCACGTTTATGCACCCATTCCAATGTAACAGTTCTAGCTTCTAGTTTCATGTGGTTACAGAAATCAAAGTATATACATATAAAATGCCTTACTACTGAGGTTCTAGGAGATGGAATTCTGATCATTTCTGCCATAGAAGGGCTTTGAACACGAAAACATAAGCTAAAAGGGTAAAGCAATGACCGAATAACAGATAACGCATAGGTTGAAATTAAACCATGACAACCACAGAAATGGTAAATTCATGATTTTACTAGTTTGAATAACAGTTTAGCAAAACTCTGAATATCATATGAATTAAACTCAATACCTTTCTGTTGCTAAGAACTGATCCAATAAACATATAAAGCCATATCACACCATTCGAATAACAATATAAGACATCAACTTGAATTTGCAAAAATATGATTCCAAACAAAACTTTAAACTCTAAAAATGTTTCACAAATTATTAAATTTTGAACTTAAAGTAAAACATCTCCCATTACTTTGGAAATGCAAACTGGAACCACGAACTTGAAATACATAAAGCAAAACAACAGCATAAAAATAATCAAATGACTTTGATCTATAAAAGTAAACCAAAAGAAATAAGCAACACTGGTTAAAATTCAAAATATCTCTCACCCAGGTGACTCAATCCGGTTTACCATCAAAAACACACAAGAAAGCACTAAAAACTCACCGTTTTGATTCAGCTATGAACCAAATCTTCTGAATCCAGTAAACCCCCAAATTGAACTGAAACCAAGCTATTTACTTTTACATGCAAAAAGGTAAAATTAGAAACCAAATCATCGAATCTATAACTACAAGCAATACAAATTCGAAGCAAGAAATGAGAACTAGGGTTTATGTCAGATGCCAGAAAGATAAGCTAATAAGCTAAAAAGAGTGACCACCCTTTCTTATTTCCTCTTTGCAGATTAGTGAAGCTAGGGTTTGATGGCAAATTCGTAAAATAATGTCAGAAGCCGAGGATGAAATGGGAAACAAAAATAAACATGAAGAAGATTGAAATTGCAAGACAAAGAAACTAGAGCGTACCTCTGATAAAAATTAGGGATTTCGAAGAGAGAGAAGGGAAGGGGGGGAAATCTAGAAAAGAAAAGGGGATTTTAGAGAGAGAGAGAGAGAGAGAGGGAGATTCGAAGGAGAGAAGGGCCTCGGGCTTTGAGGAGTTTGACTCTCTTTTAGCTTTGGCTGATGATGACGATGACGGCCTCGGCCTTCTGTTTCTTCCTCTGCTCAACAATTAAAAGAGGAGAAATTGAGAGCGATCTACTCATTAAAATATTATTATTTTTTGTGTGCTAATCTTTCACTTTCCTATTATGCCCCCCCCCCTCCCCCCTCTTTCGCAATCTCCATAAATCCTCCAAACGGTGAGGGAAATATAAAGTGGGGATAAAATGGGGAATTAATTGGATTCCGCATATTAAATTGTATTAAGTGTTGATTAAGTGAATTTAATGCCCAAATTTCCAATTAATGATGCAGTGCTTGAGGCCATACTTTTCAAACTTTGGGTTAAATACATAACATATGAACCAAATGCACCAAGACAAACCATACAAATGGTATACATCTTTACTGTTTAAAGAAGATAAGACTCTTGCATCTTAAATATATCATCATTTTCTTTTTCTTTCATTGTATTACTTTATCAAAGAGGAGAAAATATTTACCAAATATGGATTAAATATTATCTATTTTTCCCAAAAAAAAAATAGCTTTCCTTTCTTATTTACATGCTTGTAATAGATTTTTTAAATATTAAGATAATTTAATGTAATAAATCTTGAATAGATATATGGAAATAAAACTTTGAAAATTTTAAAAGGTCTTTTCATTTATGTTGGCGTCTGGCTAACTTTTAACTAGTTTCTTTTTAGTAGTTTCCTTTTCTATTACGTTATTGGAACAAATGTAAGCACGCAAACACTAAAGACATCATTACCTAAATTTTTTGTTTTTCTTTTTTTACGTCCAACGGCTACTATCTAAATGTTGCCTTTGCAATTATTAAACTGTTCTAAAAATACAACAAAACTCATAAAATTGAAGAAAATAGTAGCTTTCGCTTCCTTAGTTACATGCTTGCAATATATTTTTTTGTGTTTGTAAAGTTAAAAATCAAGATAATTTAATGTAATAAATCTTGAATAGATCGTTTTTTGAAAGAAAAAAAACATCTTGAACAGATCTTTCATGATTTTAAAGAGTTAATAATATTATGTATGTATTTCAAAAAAATTATATATAGGAGAATACAAATTTAACAAATTTAAAAAGGTTATATTGAGATAGAGTAAAGTCTTAACTAGCTTGTTTTTAATAATTTCCTTTTCTATTACGTTATTGAATTTTTAAGTGGATGAATTTTTGTTATACAAGGGCCATGCTTTTTGTTAGAAGAAGTGGATGAATTTTTAAATCATATCTTATCTACAAGAACTTAAAAATTGGGATCTTTCAATATTAAGCTAGCTGGAAACTTTCATGGGACTCGGGAAGAACAGGGTATATCTTTAAATAAAGTCGTACTCTTACCAACAAGAGCTGGGAGCTGACGCTAAACTCGTCTGTCTGAACACCATAAGTTCAGCGTCAAATCGGGCCCAACCATGTTGCTGCCTATTCCTTACTACCTGGTCAACAGGTCAAGTACTAGTCAATGGCATTGATAAATTACACAATAAGGATAGGCCGCAAGTGATGTTTAGCAAATTATTCGCTAGGGGAACTTGGAGAAGTACTCTGCCTCAATCAAGCAAATACCAATTTCTTGTAATCCATTCCAGTTGTCAACTTTTCCACACAAAAACAAACCCTCTGAAATCAATGTTGGCCCCTCATATTGAACAAAAAAGGGGTCATCGAGAATTAGCGTTAAAGGTGGATAGAGGACCCGAATCTTTCAAACATTGGGTTGCTTTTTCGCTGGCTAGATAAACAATGAATGATTTATTTTAAAACGAAAGGAAGAAATATGTGTTCATAATCGATGGTTAAGCAGCTAGTTCAACCAAAAGTGTTAGAAAAGACCTGCAGGATAAACACAGCTTTCTTAAATTCAAATCAAAACTAGACGATCTTCACACACAGCTGAAATCTACACTAATTCGTTGATAAGTTTTTGTCAATCACTCTTCATGCGGAACGAACGAATTTGAAAAAGATAAATTTAGTGAAACTCTCTTTGGTCAGATAAGCTCATTGTTTCTTTGTTTGGTGTGCATTTTTAAATTATGATAATAGACTTGTTCTTGCGGGTGCTAAGAGGAATGACCACGACGCGATGAAAGATAGAACTAAGACAGGCCTTTTTGCACCTTTCAAGAACTCTGTCCATCATAACCTGGCTCAAGTTGGAGCCCAACCCAAGAGGACGGATTGCTTTAGGGGATGAGGGTCCAGACTTAATGGGATTGCTTTCTAACAAGCTTCATTTAGATGACATGTTTGTTGGGAAGAATGATTTGGTACACGGGAGTGATCACCGTTATGAAACTGAACATGTATTGAAATTTTATTCTTTAATATTAAATATTATATTATATCATAAAATATTATATAAAATTATAAAATTAATTATACATAATATTTATATATATAATAAAAAAATTAAAAAAATTCATATTTTTACACAAAATTGACGATTATAAAATATAAATTGAAAAGATTATTTTTTTAAAATTAAACTATTAATATATTCCTTAATAATACATTTTTTAAAATAATATATATATATTTATATTAATTTATTAATTAAAAAATTTAGAGCACTTTTCTTGTTGAAATCAAAAGGGAATTTGATTTTTTTAGGTTTTTTTTGTTTAAAATATAAACATTGAAACTCATAAAATATAGTTTTTCATGTTTCAACTCAAAAAATAATAAAAAATAAAATTTTTAATAATTAGTTAGAATTAAGCTTATAAAAAGTATATTGACAATATTGTACGATATGTCTCCGTATCGTAAAATACGCATCGCATATCGTACAATATGCTTTCAATAATTAATCAAAAATAATACAATTATAGATATATATTATTTTTTGTTAATATCGTACTATATCTTACGATACGTATCACGTATCGTACAATATTGATAACTATGATCACCACCATGATCAATGGCAAGGATGCATAATTGATTGAAGATGATGAAGACAGATTAGGGAGAACACTTGGGATGTTGTTCCTTGGGACTAAATGAGGATGGATTGTAGGAGTTAGAACGATCTAATAAGCAAGCCATGTAAGACGGATAAGTGGTTGAAATGCAGTAATTAATTTTGATGAAAAGAGCATTCTTGACTGCAAAGACACTAAACTTTTTTTTGAAAAGGCAAAGACACTAAACTAACCTAGCCCATGAGACATGATGATGGTATAGTGACAAATGTAGGTCTTGTTGCCATTCAAATTGATAGTTTCTACCAAAAAAATCCTAAGCGATATGATTTTCCTTGTGGGTTAGATTCTAACACAGATTTTAGTAATAATGGATTTAGATATGGTGAGATTGTGTAGAATCCTGAAAAGTCAGGCTAACCTGTTCGAACATAATCATGAATTTATATTGTCCTTTTCATCTCTTCTCACAGCTGGCACTGGATTGCACATTTATGTATAATGAAGATTAGGGCTTCTTACATGCTCTTTGGCCCTATGTGAGTGTGGCTTGGCATGGTGCGCCTCACTCGTATAAGCCCCCCGGGTGTGTAGCTCATCTCACTCGGCTTGCTGCTCACGGGTGAGTTAGTTGGTGTGCGTGGCTCACTCATGTCAGGTCTTTTAGTGTTAGGCCTACGAGCGTGTGATCTTCCTCGGGGTCAAACTCCATAGTGAATGGCTCCTAAATGGCCTGGTCTGGTGTACGACACCCATGTGTACCTAGTTTGGTCGTGCTGCAGGTACGCGCTCTATGTGCGCAGCCCCCTATCCCTTGGTTGTGCTGTGTGCGGCCCATGCATCCGTTTACCTATAGGCCTTGCGCATGGCTCGTGCAAGCTACTGATGTCGCGGCCCATTAGTGCTAGGCTGATGTGCTCTCAACCTCTTCCTGCAAGGCTATAGTGTGTGTTGCTTGTGTGCGCGCTACACCTGCTACGCGACTCGTCTGTTTGCCTTGTCGCGGGGCTCTATGCTGTGTGGCCCCAGTCTACTAGTGCGCCAGGCATGCAGATCTGTGGAATGCACTTTCAGTGCGCTTCTCGTGTGGCTGTGTGAGCTGGGCATGCCGTGCTGGTGTGCCATGTCTGTCGAAATGGCCTAGGGTGCGTTGCTTGTTGGCCTATGTGTTGTTGTTGTGGCTCGGCTACCCTGATGTTGGGACTATCTGGAAATCCTTTGTTGCGGACTACCTGTTTGCATTCCTCAACAAACTCCTTGCCCGAATCATGACTGTGGGTTGGACAACAGACATGTGTGCTGGTGGGTCAACAGCGGCGGATTGGACTGGTCATGGATTTACGGACCATGACATAAGAACTCTAGCCGCTCACTTACACATTTCTATCAAAGGAAGAGATCTAAATCTGAGTTGTTGAGTGTTTTTGATAGTTCTATCTATGTTTGCCTTTCTTGGTTGCCGGGGTTTTTGAAGCTTGAGGTTTTGGAGTCTTTGAGTAAAGAAAGGGAAAGGAAGTCTTCACTGTTCATTCTAGTCTCGTGGTGAGGGATATGGAAGGTGGAGGAAGAAGTTGTCATGTGAGCTGAGGTGGAGTGACAACAAAATAAAATTATCAAAAAGAATGGAAACTTTGGAAAAAATAGAGATAGATTAAAAATAAGAATAAATTTAGGATTTAATTTAAATATATAAAAATGGTAACTTAGGTTAGTTTATTCTATCCTTATTTTTTAGATTTTTTTTATTTAATCATTTTAATATAAACTTGCATTTACTATTTATGTATACTTATAAATAACAATACTATTAATATTATTAAAAGCATTTACTATTTTTTAAAAAAATAAAAGGAGAAATCATTAATCAAAGAAGTGCAAGAGAAAAAACTTAAAAAACTCTTTGAATAATTTTTTTTATTTATGTGATAATTCTAGGTATTATTACAAAATCATTATTTTTAATATTTATAGGTATTATTATAAAAATAAATATTTATTAGTTTTACATATTTTAATATTTAAATAATTAGTATTCAAATATTTGAAGAGAAAGTTTAAGTTAAATATTTACATTAAAAAAATTTAAATTTATTCAATTTTATATTTTCAAACATTGAGATAATTTTGTAAATTTATATTGCATTCTCTAGTAAAATACTTTCAAAACAAACATTATAATGTAACTTCTCAACAATCATACAATTATCACTTTCTCATGTTATATCAAATATTCTAAAATTACATTTTTAATAATCACGCATATGCTCAATAATCATATTTCTTATAATTATATTTTTAATAAAATACCAAACGTCACTTAAATATAATAACAACGACTACAGAGAAGATAATTGAGGTAAAACAGGCCTATTTGCTCCTTCAAAGTACTCTGTCCACTTTAACAGGGCTCCTGTTGACCCTTTCGTCTTTTGGAGCCTAACCCACTAGGAACCCAACATATGTCCCACAAGCCCAACTAGTTAAATTTTAAAGTTCAAGAAAAAAGCTTCTTTTAATAAACTTTGGTATTATTTTCAAAATTAATTTAATAATATAATCAATGAAATGATGAGACCACCAAGATGATTTGATCACTGGTGATTTTATATTATCATAGTTGGTGTAATATTATAAATCACCTGTAATCTACTGATCGTAAATTACCCTCATTGGTTATTGGTGCCCTAGCCAAGGGAGAAACTAAAAATCTTCACTGTTTCCTATTTTTGGGTTTTTTTTTTTTTTTGTTGATTTTTGAAATGCATCATCCATTAATAGTTGACAATAAAGTAAACTTTTTTTCAACCTGATCGGATGATGGCTCCTCCCTTCACCAATGTTGCTCATACTATGAGCAAACTGCACTCTCATCAGATATCCACGGGGAAAAAAAATGTCGAACTAACTAGTCAAATGCTAATGATACAAAAAGGTTTACAAAGGTCAAAAAGAATACGAAGGAAAATTTGCATGTAGCAACTGGACGTGGCTAAAAAATGTACCAATTAATGGAGAGGTTGCCCAAACTGGCAACCAATTGCACTGGAAGCTTCAGCGATAACCTCCAAATGTTCTTCCATGCGTCATCATAACATGGAGATATCTTGCATCGGCAAAACTAACAAAGGCATACACAAACGTTATTTGTCACTGAAGCATAACTATGTATGTACAATGCAGGACATATAGCTACATGCATCACCATGAGCAAACGCTAGTGTTGTCATTCATTGCAAGCTAATAGAACACATATTGACTCATTTTTTCTGATTTTATATTTTTCAGCCCAAGTGGAGCTACAGGATATGCAGTAAAAACATGAGATCCAATTCGATGCTATGCGATTGTTGTTTAATTTTCTGAAAGTTTAAACTCACTCTAAGGAGTACAGTTTGCTAAGGAGAGGTGGAAACCTTTAGCTGAGGGGTAACTGCGGAAAATGCCAACCTGAAGATGCTTATGCTTAAGTACCTTCAATTAATAATTATGAAATTCTGGCTCTTTCTCTTTCGCCTCCTAGCTTTCCTCAAAATCCTTTCAGTCTCTTCCTTAGCTTCCTTTATCAAACTGTTTGTTCTGTCTTCTTTAAAAAAAAAAAAACAGGTTAAGTTCAGAAAAGTTGATGGAAAAGAGCAACTAAAACTTTATAGCAGCAAGTAATAGTAAACCAGATAGAATTATACTATCAATCTGCTGTTGATAAACCAAGACAATCCAACTGGTTAGAACAAATGTCTTTATCCAGTTTGCGTCAGTTGAAATAAGAAAAATCATAAAGCAAACCCTTATAATAGATATCATACTTTTTTTTATACTTCAGCTTCAGAATGCATTTAAGTGGCTTATTAAATTCTTGTAAGTTACTAATAATGTTTAGTTAACGTTTAATAAATTGGTTGTGTACTGGGCAGAATTGCTATTAGGATGATGCCGCATGGTCATAAAACTAATTAGAGTTTGAGTTCCATCTCTCTATATACAGAATTTTGGTCATTAGCAGTAATCTGTGTAAATGCTAATTTAAATATCTAAGGAACTAATGTCTAGCAGGTCACAGGAGTCATGGTGTCTGCCTCCATCAGGAACTTATAAATAGGATAAAAATAATAACTAATAAGCAGAAAATGAATCATATAACTTAAGTCTCTTATTTAGTTCAGTGAATACTTGTTTCCTTGTCATCAAGCAAGCAGGAAAAGCCTCCATCCATCTCTTCATCCGATTCAATTAAGATTCTGTATTTTTCCTGTATCATGAAGTGGCATTTTGATTCAGTACAAACAAATCCATGCAGCAAATAAGCTAAAACGAAATATCAAGTGGATTTAAGGAATGTAAGTCCATGCAAATCGTGGAGGAGATATCCAAACAAATAAAAAGGAAGAACCACCTGCTCAATGGACGAAACTCCTTTCCTCTTGTTCTCTTTACAGAATGCCCTTTCATTGATAGTAGATTGTTTCATTTTTACAGATTTCCAGCCTCCTGTTTCTACCTTTGGAGCTAGAGTGGGTTGCTCATAAACTTTTGGAGGCACAGCTTGCCTTGAAGCAAGAGAATAATTTAAGAACTGTGAGAAGTGAGAAGGCCCAAGAACTTTAAATTTAAAAAAGAAACTTTTTCTTAAATCTGTACCAAAATGAACACCGATATCCTTCACTTTGGCATTCTAAAATGATAATATCACATGTGTTTCCTCTAAATGAGAGCAAATAAAAGAAAGAGGAAAAATAGTCGATCATAACTGGCTGAACAAACAGAGGAATAACCAAGACAGTATAGCGTGAATTTTACATACTTCATAACTGGCTGTGGCTTGCTTTGTGGGGTCGCACAGCTGGTACACTGCATATTCACAAATAAGAAAATTTTACTGAGAAATTTTGTTGTCATGACATGCCTGCTTGAAAAGATTCAGGGTTATTCAATGAGAAAAATAAAGCACCTTTGGTTGAAGAGAAGTACCAACTGGACCTTTTTGGCCGAGGGTCTTCACATTGCTAGCAATTCCCTGAAACATAATGAAAACAAAGGCTTTCTGAACAAGCTGATAAACATGGCAGTATTCAACACAGAAAGTCTAATGAATTTGACAGAAAAAGTTTGTAAATGGGAAACATTTCGGAGCTGTTTATATTGGTAACTAGAAATGATCTCATTTGAGGCCACGAAACTGAATGCATCATTTTAAAGTTTGAAGTTGAATGCATTTTGAAGTTCTCCCTTACAGCATAATACATGCCTTTACTACGTTAGTGAAGGTGTTGCAAATCTCTGTTTGTAATTTGAGTAGAGAAGCTTCTGTCTGTTCTGGCAATGCAGAAAGCACCAAGAAAATCTGTTGTAACTTGTCTCGGTATATATCCTTGTTTAGTTGATCTGATATAGCTTTCATGCCTCCATCAAGGCTGGCTTTAATATCTTCTTGTCCGTTGTTCTGTTTACCACATCTCAGTTCTCTTAACAACTATATATTTACAAATGCTCATAACAACAAGGCCGGTCAATTCAAAAAGTAAAAACGGAGCATAATATTGTGTTGTTACCAGTAGCTGTAAGAAGGTATCTTCAGCAATCAACTTCTGCCGTATCCTTTCCACTGAAATATAATTGATAAGAAACTTCAATTTAGATAAGTTCACAGGTTTCAGAATTGTTCATTCCTCATTGAATTCATGGTATTATTATTTCATAAAAAGGCCTACCTGATGGAATAAAACACTTCACAAAATCCAAATTATAGACATTCATTAGTAGTTGCTTATTGTAGTAATGAAGATCAAGTTTCATGACAAAAATAGGTTTCTATTGCCTTACATCAAATTATATGTGTTAGAACTACAGAAGATAGAGCTTCCATTTTCTCCTTTCTTTCCATGTCCTGGAATGACAGGAATATAACAATCTTATGCAGACAAACAAGTTATTAATAGCTATAACCATTGAGCAATATATTATCCCTTTCATCTCTCAGGTTTTTGTAACATTGAGGAACAGGGTAACTCACTTTCCAGCAACACTTCTTTCGTTCCTTTATTCACTTGCATTACATCACTCTGAATAGAATCCAAGATCATTCCAAATCTATTTAATGAAGTTTCAACCATTGAAAGCCGGTGCTCAAGTTCTTGAGAAGATTGACCTGGTCAGGCAAATAAAAGATTCAGCATCCATCCTTAGCAGTTACATAACAAAATGTAGCTCAAAAGCTTAATTAAGCTACCCAAAGGAAAGGTCATTAAACTGGTCTTATTGAACGTAAGCCTTGCTTGTAATAGTATAACTAAATAATAAACTTACATCTATGTTCTGGATTAGAAGCCGAATTCCATTTGCGTATTAGGTTGGTGGAAGTTTTTGAAATTGGGATTTGACTATCTTCTCTTGTAAAGTTGGTTGGAGGCAAGCAAGAAAACTTCTTCACAGAATTCTCTCGTTCTTGAGAACCATATCTCTGCAAAGATGAAATACAAAGACAATTTATGTACTCTCACAAGAATAAGGTATAGAGCTTTACATGCAACCTTAAATGCTGAAAATCGAAGGAGATTAGATTCAACCTGGTCGGTTGTCACGACTTCATCGAGTGAGCTTTGCGAGATCTGGGAAAACAAGGCATGCTGAGATGAAATCCCCTGTGAGAATGACTGTTGCGATGGCTGTGATCTAAGCTGTGATGATTGTGGTCCACTCGGTACCAGGCTCGATCTCCTTCACATATATTTGCATAACCAAACAGCGTCAAATTGAAATTTTAAACTCTCAGGTATCAGATGATGATAATCTTGAAATTGTCTAAAAATTATTTTCTTTTCAAAATTGAAATTTCATTAGTAATTCTTATTTTCCTATAAAAAGAAGTAGGAAAAAAATATGAAACTCGCGTCGACGTATTCACAATACAGAAGAGATGTGAGATAAAGAAATTTGAAAATTTTTCCCTCCAGTCAAACAGATCTTTGAAGGCTCAAAAGAGAATTGATCTCCTTCAAATATCTAAAAAATTAACAAAAATGAACTAGACATGCGTTTTCTGATGAAAACCTAGGACGATTAAGCTCATCTCTACACTTCCATATACGAGAAAACCGCAAATTATGCTCGATTAAGCTAGTATGATCACACCCTCACGATTTAAGTTTTGAATTAGTTGACCTTTAAATACATTTTCTCGGAAAACGAACGAGAATCATGCGAGGTGAAAAACAAACCTTGTATGAGGAGGAAGAACAGAGATGGAGCTGAGATCGCAGGCTTTGTTGATCTTCAACTTCATTTCAACCGAAATCGGTGAAGATGATAAATTCAAGCCCTAATTTACCAAAACTCTAAAGAGAATCGTTTTATTTTTATTTATTTTATGATGATGACGATGGTTGGAGTTTGAATTACCTCGGAGAGAGAGTTGTCAGTTACAGGTGGAAAAATGCAAACGAGGAAATGAAATGATGATGTTAAACACGGACGATGGCGGGAAAGGGAACCCGTATTTCGGAGCAAAATCAACCCGAACCCGATGTTGCGTCCTATCATTAAACTCAAACTCTATTAAACCAAAAGCCCAACATGGGCCCTTTTTTTAAAATGTACTAGAGTGGTGTCCCGCTTCTAGTGGGAATTGAATTTTTTATTAAAAAAAATTAAATTATATAATATTATAAATAAAAATAATAATAATTACAGATAAATAATTTTAAATTTAAAAATTTATAAATAATAGTAATAATGATAAATTAAAGATAATTATTTTAAAAAGTCCTTATTTTTAAAATATTTTCTCATGTTTTACTAAGTAATTTTTTGTTTAAATAAAATTTTTTAAAACATTTGATTTTTTATATCTTAATATATGCTAATGTTGAATTGTTCTTCGAATATTGGAATAATTGTTACCTGGGAAAGGCAGACAAAAAGATATGGAGGATGAGTTATTTTACGGTTGTTTGGGCAATTTGAAAATATCGTAACGATGTTGTCTTCAATAGTAAAGTTTGGGATAGCACACGGTACTGGAGACCTCAAAGATAAGAGTGGTTTCTTGGGCTAATGCTAAGTGGCTTAATGAGTATCTTTATGTTCTAACTACCTTTATGTTCCCATAAGTTGGATGTGGTGGTAAAAAGAAAGCAAAAGAAAGAAAAGGTGCTACATGGGAAAAACCAAAGCTGGGGTAGCTGAAATTTAACGTTGACGGAGCGGCTCAAGGTTGCCCTGGACTAGCTGGAATTTGGAGTATATTGAAGAATGAAAAGGGAGAGGTATTAATTACCTTCTCCAAACCGATTGGTATTGCTAATTTTACTACAGCTGAAGTTCTTGCTGTGAAATAAATCTTTTTGATCTTCTCAACCCCGAGATGGAAAGATAGCCATTCCTTATTGATTGAAAGTGACACGTGCAACATTGTTAGATGGATTAAAGATCTTGTGAGTGCGCTTTAGAGGTTGAGATTTTGGATGATTCAGATAAAAAAGGTTAAAGGAGATAAGTGCAAAATGGAAAATTAAACATTTATTAGGAGAGGCAAATCAAGAAACCGATTCACTTGCAAAAGCTGCTATCCATATTCAAAGTGAGATATTAAAAGAGTACTAACTTCCTTTTTTAACCTTGATTGTGGAGGTGAGGTCCAGTTATAGCTAACCTCTGTTTTTAGTCTAATTGGGAGTTATGGTTGTTAATGAGTCGTGATTCTCTTAGTCTATGTTTGTGGTTTATTGTAATCATCCCTTCCTTGCTCTTATTGGATTGGGAGAGAAAGGCACTTGGGAGGCAAGGATGCATTGTCAAGTTTGTGGTGGCTGCGATATCCTAAGATTTTGTTTTGTTTCCTGGACGGGTGAATGTAATTGCTCTCTTTTGGGGGTTTTACTTTTCTGGTTTTTGATGTGTATAGGAAATGTTTATCTTTGGCTTTTGAGGAGGCTTTGGAAAGATATATAAGATAGAATGGACTGATATATAAGCCAAAGCCTTATGCTCTAATGTTTCCATGTAATGGTGGAGGAGTTCAGTTCCCTTCATGATGAATAAATTCGATGCTTTTGCTATTCAAAAAAAAATATATGCTAATATTGATATAATCATATTTAGTTAATTACATGATCCTAATAGCGAAATCAAATTCATATTGAGAGAATATAGTATTTTAAAAGTAATTATTACTAAGCTACATAATTAATATAATAAAATTATAAAAATAAAATGAATATTTTTTTATAGTCAAAACAAAATGAATATTAATTACACTTATTAATTTTTTTTTAGTTTTAATGATGAAATTTTCTAAATTATCTTCAATTTTAATTAATACTTTTTTATCTTATGCCTTTACAATTATTTAGAATTAATCCACTTTTATAATTATTTAAAATTTAAATTTTGTTTCACTTCAAATTTGGATGAAATCCACAAATATCCACCCAAATATTTTATTTTCATATTTTGTATTATAAGAAATATATATATATATATATATATTTTTTTTTTTTTCTAAAGGGAATAATAATGCACATATTAAATCTGTGCGTGAGTATTAAGAGAAGGAATCAACCATCACTTTTTTATGTAGCAAAAAACAACCGATCACTGATCAGAGTATTAAAAAATAAAAAAAAGAAGAAGACAAAAAGCCCACATCGTGTTTCAAGCGAGTGTAGAACACCCTATAATTACAACCTAATACTCTAGATGCTGACACGTAACTAAATGAGGGGATTATGTAATAGATTATACTATAGCCCGTGCGCTGCAAACGGGCTTCTTTGTATCTCTCTTTTTGCTTTAATATGTGTTTTTTTTCTTTTTATGCTCTCCACGTGGCAAACGAGGAAAGAGCAAAAGAACAGGGATAAGAATGGGCAAAGAAACACCAACAGGGTCAAAACCGACTCTCCACGTCGATCATCCAAGAATTTACTTACAAACGCAGGTAATTTGGGTTTTCTTTCATAAGCCATGTCAGAGATTTCAACCCCTTTGTTCAAGTCTGGGCGTGATTGATAGAAGTCTAAAACTCCTAACTTGAAAACGTGCCTCATGGGCAAAAGAGATTTCAATTTGACTCATGGGCAAACGTGGTTTAACTGACTATTTTGCAAAGTTTGACTGACTCATGGGTTAGGAGACTGAAAACGTGACTAGTGATTTAGATGACACGTAGTTAAAGCCCTTCTTTTAAATATGTAATAGATTTTGATTTTGATATTTTTAATTAGTGTAAAATGTCCTTAATTTTTAATTTTTAATTTAAATGACACGAAAATTTATTAATTTTTAAAATAAATACTTCAGTTAAAAAAACTTTTTTACTAGACATGTAAGTTCAATTATTAGTATTTTTATCAACTTATTGACGTGACAAAGATAAAAAAAATTACTTTTGATTAATTTTTATAATTATTATTATATTTTTATTATTTTTTATTAATTAAAAAAAATTCCCATGTCTCTTTTTTAGTATTTTTTTATTTTTTAATATGATAATAAAATTTTAAATTAATAAAAAAATAAAAATTTAAATTTTTTTATAATTTCTGTTATTGGTGTTTGCATTCTTAGAGAAAAATATTTATTTTAAAAATTAATAAATCTTTGTATAATTTTGATACAAATTAAAAAGATACCTTATACCTTTTTAATTATGGTCGGGCCTTGCAATATTGATAACTTGCGCTTCGACTTTTTGGGCATACAAAAAAAATCATCAAGGCTGCAAGAAGCAAGAGGAAATGGAGAAAGAAGAATTGCCATCTAAAAGCAAAAGCTCATGTCACCTGTAACTATCGGTAGCACAGTAGTACCAACAAAGAAGGAAGAATTAAAGACAGTACGACTATGACTTTTCTTTAAAATAAAATAATGACTCAGTCAAGCTGTGCAAGGCTGTACATGTGAAGCACATCTCTGGAATTGGAATCTTGGCTTTTGGAAATTTTTTTGAGTAGAATATGTTTGAGATAATGTATTTTGATTTAAAATTTAAATTTTTTTTATTTAATGTATTATCCATGTATATATCTCATAAATGTGTAAAAATAAATATTCAAAAATCATGTAAAATAAATATTTTCAACAATATATCAAATATTAATCCAATTTAAAATTGAGTTATAATTGATGCACTATCAATATATAATACTTATACATTATCAATTAATTAAATATAATTATCTTATTAACAAATAAATTCAAAAATATACTCATAATTTTTAAAATATATATATAAAAATTTTGGATTTTTAACTTTATGTATTTGCAAGGTAGTATTACAATTACATAATAGTTCATATATCGAATATAAATTTTTTAAAAATAGAGATTAAATTTAGGCAAAATCTAAAAAAGATTTTATAATATAATTTTTTTAAAGTAGATTGAAGTAATAAAATAAAGCTAATCGCGCAAAATACATCAGATGATTACTTAAGTTACATTTTTTTATAGATCGAATTCAAGTACCCAATAGACCTCAATTTATTTGTTTATGTATAGCATGTAGAAGGGAATCGTACAGATTACATCATATGATTACTTATATAATATTTTTTTATAGATCAAGTTCAAGTACGCAATAGACCTTAATTTATGTGTTTATATATATATATATATATATAGCAGGTAGAGTGTCTCTGCAGGACATGCGAAAGTTAGTTGGCGTGGGAGTTTTAACCTCTTTCAATTTTCAAAACTTACATTTCACAGTGAAATTGAAGAAGACAATTGACGTTTTCTTTTAATATAATAACAATAATGATAATGATAGCATTATCGGATCCTTTCTACATTTAATTAGTTTTACTACTATTAAAAACATGTGTTTGGAATACAATAAATTTATGGGGCCCAATGCATTACCCAAAGAGCAAACAATAATTGGAGATATAGCTTTCTGGATGTGTCCCCAAAAAACGAGATTAACTGTCACTAGACTTTTTAAGTCACATTCTTTGAAATTTAATACTTTGTTTACTAATTAAATAGAATCGTACTTTTCAAAATGACCATTTTATTTCTTTTCTTTTCTAAATATTAGTACTTTTTAAGCATTTCTTTAGTTTTTTTTTTTCTTCTCCTCTTCTTGTTTTGCACATTGGATGTAAAGCCCAAGAACTACACCTTGAAAATCTTTAAGTCCATTTGGGATTTATATTATCAATTAAGATAAAATTTTTATATAATTAATTTATGTTTAATCCACTTTCAAAAAATATATATTTATTTAATCCAAAATTCATTAAATTGAATTTTAAATTCAAGAGTGTACTCTATTTTTTATTCATAATTTGACAATAAAAACAATAATAATTAAATTAACCGTTGCAACTCAATGCATTATAATTTTCATCCTCTTTGATTTATAATTTTTCAATAAGTAGAATTATTAATATTTTTAGATATATAAAAGAAAAGATCTATCATTGTTTTTATTGTCACGAATCTCACATCAGTAAGAGATGAGATGGATATTGAATATATCAACATGAATCTTCTACTATCTATATAGTATGTCTTTTAAGTTATGAACGTGAGTCCATAATTCATAGGTTTAAAACTCTATTTTTCAAGTTTAAAACCTCACAAGGTTGGGCTTAAATTCCAATCTGCACCAAGGTTGAGTTTAAGTTCTATTCTATAATATTTGGTATGTCAAGGTAAATCGTACATCAGAAAGACTTCTATCACTTATTAAGCATGATTTTTGGATTATGAACGTGAGAACGTACAATGTTGAATTTAAGTTCTGACCTATTATATATTTAAAATATATTTTATGCATTATAAGATTTAAAATTTAGTACACTAAACCTACATTTATTTTTAAAACTTAGCTAGCTGTTAGGCTATGATATTATCTTTTTATTAAAACTAAATTAATATTGTCTAATTTTGATAAATAAAAAAGTAATTAAATAATATAAATGTACACTTTAATTATATTAAGACAATCATTGAAGCAATTTTTTTTTCAAATTAATTGACATTTGGTAATAAGCATTTGAATCCTGTTATTCATGTGTGTGTGTTTTTCTAATTAAGATCAGTAATATTCCCAAGTACCGAAAAAGGTGAAGTCCTTAATATTTAGATATGAACTCTGACTCTCTACTTTTACATGTTTCACAATATCAAAATGTGATTCGCGCAATAACTTTACCGCGGCTTGGGGCCAAAACGAATACCCGTGCATCAAAGAAAGACCATTCCTTTCCTTGACCTAAACCAAATTTTTTTTTTTTCTGAATCAAAAGCAATTGAGCTAAACCAAATTGATCATTTCACATATCTCCTTCAACTATATTATTACGTCAAGAACATTATGATTTATACTAAAACCATGCGTACAATAAACGTGTTATATTGAAAATAAATAGAATCTTAATTTCTTTTATTTGTTGGTATATATACTTATCTTCAATGTCCTGTTCATTGACTGTGTTAGACAAGAAAGCTTGATTTTTTTTTCTTTTAAAGTGGTCCCATTTTTTACATCAAGTGATAAAGATTTATAGAGACATTCCTCCTATAGTATTTCTGATCCCGACCGGAAATTTGTTCTAAATTTTACCTTAGAAGATAAGTGTTGGGTGACCCTGACTAAATGGATTTTTATTTTGTCATTGCTATGATTTTTGGCTGCAATTGATAAATATAGTCAAAACCGCGTCTCAGAGAATTGAATGTACCCACGTTAGCGCACATTTATAGTACTTGGCCTTCAAGAAAGTGCTCTTATTGACATTTTGTCGTTTGTAAATTTTTTACAATATTAATTATTATTATATAAATAAAAATGAACATGATAGGAATAATTAAATTGATCAAAATTTTAATTACACATATGAATATATTAATTATATATATTACACGACATAACATGATTAATATGTTTACTAATTAAGTTAAGTTAAATTTTATATGATATGACACGATAAATTTATTTAATATAAGTAACTTGTTTAAATAGATATTATAAATTAATTAAACTAAGTCATATCATACAAAATGATACGATAATAAGATTAGTTAAACACGTTAAAAGTGACATATATAAATTCAGTAAATTTAATCCGTTTACGATATAGAATTAACGTTTAAGACATTAAACACAATAATCTTAAACTTAAACTTGTTTAATTTTATATTATAATTTTATTCTTATACCATGTTAACATGTTGTTTGTAAAAATTACCAAAACTACTCATTGTTAGAAGAAAAAAGGCAAGTTATTGAAGATTTGAAGCCCAATAATAAGTTTAAGTGGACAATTGAGTTTGTGACAAAATTTACCAAAATAAAACTTAGACACTCAGGCCATGGTTCAATATGCCATTATCATTATTGTCAAATAGGCATGAATCAAATACATGATTATAAATATTTTATTTAGCGCATCCAAGTTAAAATATATTGCTAAAGTTAATAATGGCAATATAATTTGGTAAGATGTCATGAAGTAATGTTTAGAGAAGACACATTCAAATGCTTATGTTTTTCATAATGCACTATTGTTTTATGCATTTAGACCAATTCCTCTTGTAGTTTGCACCAAAATTTTGGACAACTGCTGAGAAAATAACATCATACCTTGCCTTTTAATGCATCCCAAATTATTATTATTTTTTAAATTATCCTTTAAAACCCCATTTGGCATGGTATTGATAATGAAGTTTAAGATGCCTTAAAACAACAAACATATAATAAAATAGTCACCTCATTGTCTGATTTATAACTTCAACTTGATATAAATATATGTATATATATTATTTTTAATCCTCTTATACTGATCCATACATTATAAAAACATGAAATTAAAAAATGAATATAAATTTTTAAAAAATTAGAGAGAATTAATATAATTGGTAGTCTATTATTACATTTTTTGTATTTTAAAAGCATTATGTTTTAAAAACTTCTAAATTATTTAAAAAATTTTAAATAAGTTATTATTTTTTATTACGTTCAATTAAATTTTTATATTTTATTTTGAGTTAAGTAGATATTTATAATTAATGATTAATTAATTATTAATAATAAAAATATCTTATTTATTTTATGTTAATGTGGAAAGTGAAAATGTTATATGATTATTCTATCATACTATATTAACATATCGTATCATTATTAATTATAATATATTAATATATTACGTTAATATCAGGTGATATAAAAAATGATGATTGATATTTTGATTAATAATAGTTAATTAATTACTATTTATAAAAATTTATTTGATAAAATAAAATATAATAATTTGATTTAATATAAAAATAATTTTTAAAATAATTTAAAGATTTTTTAAAATGTAATAATATGTTTTAAATTCTGATTGACAATTCGTTGACGGATGTGAAGGGGTGTGTTTACTACACGTGGCGGTTTATCTTGCGTATGATCTTTTTTCTCCAATTTCCAGGTTAGTGTACGACAGTTACAACAGTTGCAAGATAACGGCCAACAACCCGGTAAACATCAGGGAGAAAAATCAACGCGGTTGAGGACTTTTTTAAAATTTTTTCTTCATTTTTATTTTCCTGTAATGAATTCATTTGTTTTTATTATTCATGAGCTTGCGAGAAGTAACCATCCTTGACAGCTTTGAGTGGAACACAGCTAACACGACGGTTTTTGCAGAAGAATCTACCAAGAATATTCCTTGGCGGTTTGTGGGTGCAGGGTGGCCTACTCTTCCGTACGTTTTGACAAATCATCACTCCATCACCGTCGAGGATGTCGACTTCCCTCGAGGATGTCGACTTTAGAGTATTGACTCTTGGAATAAAATCGCACGGTAACCGCTACCAGTACAGTAATTCACCATTTTCAGTTTTTCACCCATTAAAGTTTTTATCAAGTGTGTGTGATGTAGCGTAGGGAAGAGTTGCATTATCAAATACTGTATATTCCCCAGCAACTAAACAATCAAATCAAAGCTGAAATGTTCACACGGTATTTTCATAGTTTACTGTGAAAAACATTATCTCAAGATTCAAGCGTGATCTAACTATTCAAAGAGCTTAATCATACCAATATATCAAAGATTGTAAGAAACACTAATGTATTTGGCTTTATTATTGATTATCAATTTTCAAATAATAAAAAATAATTAAGCTGCACTTTCCAAAGTCCAAACAGAAGGAGTGGAGCCCAATGGTAAGTTGGTGGAAGCTTCTTACAGAAGGAAATTAAAGCTCAACGCATCCAAATCAGAAACAGAGCTTAGTCAGAGAGAGAGAGGAACCTCAAAACAGAGGAAACATTGTATGCATGATACTAAGAAAATGGAGCCCGCCGTTGTGTTTATCTAATTTAACCACTCATTCGTTTTGTATTTATTTAATTGTCATCAGAGTTACAGACAAGCTCTTCCTTTTATGCCTGCCTAACTTTTTTTAAAAAAATATTAACCCATTCACCGTTCATTGTTTCCTCCTTCTTCATCTTCCCAAACCACGTCGTTTTTAGCTCATCATTCGAAGATGTGAGCAGATATGATTGTTGTATTGGTTGTTGGTGAGTTTAGTTGAGAAAATTTTCGTTGTTTGATTATTTTATTAATCGGAGCATGGCTGTGGTGAGTCCGGTACCTGCAATAGCGCAAGGTGTGAATTCGATGAGGTGTCGCGACGTCATAGCTCCAGGAATCATGTCGGGTCGAAGAGAAATCACGGAGGAACCGGTGGCGCGTGTGATTGAGGAGAAAATCTACGTGGCAGTTGGCAAAGATGTGGAAAGAAACAAATCAGTTCTATTCTGGGCTTTACAAAATTCCGGAGGAAAACGAATTTGCATAATCCATGTTCACCAGCCGGCTAAGATGATTCCAGTTACTGACAGTAAGTTTCATTGCAATTGTCTTTCTTTATTAATATTTTGATTAATACTCAGAAGGAAAAAACAAAGGGACGGGTCAAAAACTCAAAACTAACGATAGAGTTGCCTTAATTCGATTGAATTTTGGAGACCTTGGTTTATGTGACTTTTTGATGGAAATTATTGGATGGATAAAATGAATAATTTTCGATGGGCAATTGTATTCTGAGCAATCTTTTCTCTGGCTTGATTTTGTAGTTTCCAATTGAGAAATTGTTTTATTTGTTTTTGCTTTGCAGTGGGTACAAAATTTCCAGCTAGTAAAGTCAAAGAACAGGAAGTCAAGGCATACCGGGAGATTGGAAGACAAGAAATGCAGAAGAACCTGGATAAGTACCTTCTGCTTTGTCTCCAAAGCGGGGTATTAGTTTCTTCTTGGACCTTAGTTTATACGGTTGTTATTCAACTTCAATTCATATTAGTGGAGTTTGTAATTCTGAGAAGAAAAGAGCAACTTTTGTCAACATTAATAAATATTGATTATGTTATGACAGTTATTTGTGGTAATTTAGCTCAAGGTTTCAAATACTACTAGAGATACTCCGTTCAGTGCATGGTTTGAATCACATATTTCATTTTCAAATACTAAATCGACTCATTTGCAGAGTACCTGATGTGTTTTAGATTCTATCTTGGACTGTAGGTGCAAGCAGAGAAGCTATACATTGAAATGGATTCCATTGAGGAGGGAATTTTGAAAATGATATCTGAGAATGGGATTCGGATGCTTGTAATGGGAGGAGCAGCAGACAAACATTATCCAAAGTACAAACCGCATAAGTAATTGTCCATACCGCCTTGGGCTCAACTAGCTATTTTGGATCTTTGAGGGAACTAGCATGTCTTGCCTCTTGATAAAGAACCGATATGGTGTTGCTTACCTCATTTCTTTTATATTGCAGGAAAGCGGTGGATCTCAAGTCCAAGAAAGCCATCTCTGTGCGTGAACATGCTCCTGCCTCTTGCCACACAATATGGTTTCTCTGCAAGGGGCTTCTCATCTACACAAGGTATAATTGATTGTAACGACAATCTAACTTTAAACTGAAGCAGCTTATAGGCTTTTCAGAATGCCTGTTCCAGATGCTCCGTTGTTGACTTATTAGAGAGATAGTACACTTGTCTACAAAGATTATGAATTTGACCTATTACCGGTTGCAATGATTATGGTTACTAATATAAATAAAATATTGAAACAGGAAAATAAGTTTAGATGTAACTGATACAGAGAATGCATCGTCATCATCATCACTGCCAGCAAGGTCAAACCTTGAAAATCACTTCAGGTCACTGTCTGTTATACCGCTACAAACTAGTCACGTAAAACCCTCTACTTGTACACCAGACTCATTGCGTAGAGTGAGATCTGAAAATTTTTATGGGCGTGCTGGAAGTGTATTGGGTTCTACTTTCCCTGATGGTAATGGAGGGCTATCAACTCCACAGAGAAGATCTGATGCAGAAGGGAGTTCTGATGAATCGGATGGTTTATCCAGAAGAAGGCATCAGAGTTCAGTTCTGTCATCATCCTCTTCCAGTGGAATGGCTGATGCAGCTTTGGTCCCATATACGGGAACTGAGGTGGATGAAAGTGGATTAGAATCTATTGCAATGTCTCAGGCTAAAGAGAATTTTAATATGTCATCCCTTACCGGTGTTCTGGTATGTACAAAACTTTCATTTATTCTCTGAGAATGTTTAAGCTTCACTTTCTTCCTTATCTTAAACTGACCAACCAAATTATTGCGGTGCCAATTCTTTTGTATCTAGACTATCCAAAAAGTTAACAAATGATTGATTGATTCTTGTAGAATGGAGCTATAGATGATACTCTTTACAATCAACTTCAACAAGTAATGGCAGAGGCAGCAAACTCAAGAAGAGAAGCATTTGAAGAGGCAGCCAGGCGTGCAAAAGCTGAGAAAGGTGCTCTTGAAGCTATGCGCAGGGTAAATTTTCAGCTTTGGTTCCTTTAAATCAAACACACACCTACAGTTCTTTCATGAATTTTCTAGTGTTGTAGGTAGTCAGAAATTAATACTTGATGTTTTTACTCTGGCAAAAGCAAATCTTGCATGTATTTCACTTATTGTGCTCAATTGTCCCGTCATATGACAATAAATAGGAATTTGGTTGACCTTTTAATTGCAGAATGCTTGCAACATACTCTAACTAACTCAATCTGTCGTTGCTGGAGAAATTTAGATCTAAAAAGAATCATATCCTCATATCTGTAAGATGGGCTTTTGAATGATCTTTAGACTAAATGGTGGTATCCTTTTTTACTCTAAAATGTAATGTTAACATATTATCAAGTTTTTTCAAAGAACCAATCATGGCTGCTAATTTTCAGGTCCAAGCATCGGAATTCTTGTATACACAGGAGTTAAAACAAAGGAAAGAAATTGAGGAAGCATTCACAAAAGAAAAGGAGCAACTTGACAAGATGAAGAACCAGCGAGATGAGGTCATGGTAGAACTTCAAGAGGCTTTGGATCAGAAGTCATCACTGGAGAAGCAGATTGTGGAATCTGAAAAGGTGGTTAAGGAGCTCGAAGAGAAGATAATCTCAGCTGTTGAACTTTTGCAGAATTACAAGAAAGAAAGAGAGGAGTTGCAGATGGAGCGAGACAATGCACTCAAAGAGGCTGAAGAGTTGCGGAAAAGTCGAGCTGAGACCTCAGGCGCACATATGCCTCAGTTTTTCACTGAGTTCTCTTTCTCCGAGATTCAGGAAGCAACTCACAACTTTGACCCATCCCTTAAGATTGGGGAAGGGGGATATGGGAGCATTTATAAGGGTCTCCTGCGCCATGCCACTGTGGCCATCAAAAGGTTGCATTCTCATAGCTTGCAAGGCCCATCAGAATTTCAACAGGAGGTATAATCCCCTTGACGTATGCTTATTTATTTATTGTTTGGATTGACTTCATGTTACATTTTGTTGAACCTGTTATTAGTTTTATCTGCGTTGTACAACAGAGCCTATGGTATAACTAGCAGAAATCAAAAGATTTAAAGCCAAGTACTGTTATTTGGCTGTATTTGCAGCATGCTTATTTGTACAGATCTCAAAGTTCATTGTCCATTGTCTTGGAACTGTATTTGCATCTTAGCGATGTTTTTTGTTTACTCCCTCCTTTGGCAATTTTGCATGCTCATGAACAAGCTTAAATTTACCTCTTTGTTAACAGTAGTATCATGTTGTGCATATAAGATAATTGCTTTATTCACTTGTTCTTTGAATAAGAGTTGAACTGAAAAAAAAGGAGACTGCTACATAAGGAAAAACACTTGGATTTGCTGACTGTGAGAACAAAAAACCTACACTTTCATTATTTTATACTTTGATAGTGTCAACAATTTTGCATTAGGGTAATGAAAGGTTATTTTATGTTTTGGAAGTGGCATAAAACTGCACACTTAGAAGAGTGAAACTGTATTCCTTTCAAGTTTAGTTAGCACTGAATGACATCTGTTTATTCTGTGTTTTATGTTTTGGAAGTGGCATAAAACTGCACACTTAGAAGAGTGAAACTGTATTCTGTTCGAGTTTAGTTAGCACTGAATGACATCTGTTTATTCTGTGTTAGGTGGATGTTTTGAGTAAGATGAGGCATCCAAATCTGGTCACGCTCATTGGAGCCTGTCCTGAAGCTTGGACTCTTATTTATGAATATCTTCCTAATGGAAGTCTTGAAGACCGACTTAGCTGCAGGGACAATTCCCCCCCTTTATCATGGCAAACACGAATTCGTATAGCTACTGAGTTGTGTTCTGTTCTCATATTCCTTCAGTCTAGCAAGCCTCATGGCATAGTGCATGGAGATTTGAAACCTGCAAATATTCTCCTTGATGCTAACTTTGTTACTAAATTGAGTGACTTTGGAATCTGTCGTCTGCTGAACAAGGATACAACTGTATGCTGTAGAACTGGCCCCAAGGGTACTTTTGTATACATGGATCCAGAGTTTCTCGCAACAGGAGAACTTACTCCAAAGGCCGATGTTTACTCATTTGGAGTCATATTATTACGGCTGTTGACAGGAAAACAAGCCTTGGGTATAACAAAGGAAGTGCAGAATGCGTTAGATAATGGACATTTGAAAAACCTCTTGGATCCTTTGGCTGGAGATTGGCCATTTGTGCAAGCTGAGCAATTGGCTAACCTAGCTTTGAGGTGCTGTGAGATGAACAGAAAGAGTCGCCCAGACCTTTCAACAGATGTGTGGAGGGTGCTTGAGCCAATGAGGGCTTCTTGTGGAGGCTCATCCTCATTCCAGCTGGGTTCTGAAGAGCATTGCCTACCTCCTTCCTATTTTATCTGCCCCATTTTTCAGGTAAGCTAATCCTGTTCCTATCTTTCATATACATCTTGAAGTGGCACATCTGCAATGACCAAGTTCTCCCTCCCTCATCCCCCGTAGAAATGGGTGAAAAGAATGATAAAAAAAAATGTTTTCATCCCTTGGGAAATAATTCACAAAGTGTCGCAAACTCTTCATTCCTAATGCATACTGGCAGTCTTACACGTACTTTCTCTCTACTGTTGTGATTTGCTTCATGAACACTCCTCTTCAAAGACCGGTCTCAGAAAGGGAGAAAAGAAAAGACATATAATATAAAATCGTATTATAATACTCTCAAAAGCAATCATTTTTCCAGTTAACTTTCTTTGCATTTTCTACCAATAATGTTGTGACTGTGGGTTATAAGGGCTACAAACTAGCTACAAAATTTTGATTTCCTATAAAAAGTTAACATTGTTCATCAATTAAATTTCATTTCTCTATTTGCTTAAATATTTCAGGAAGTAATGCGAGATCCTCATGTAGCAGCTGATGGTTTCACCTATGAAGCAGAGGCTTTGAGAGGTTGGCTTGATAGTGGTCATGATACCTCACCCATGACTAACGATAAGCTAGCACACCGCAATCTTGTCCCTAACCTTGCTCTACGCTCTGCCATTCAGGAATGGCTGCAACAACACTAAAATACAGTACTATCATTTTATCTTTTTGATTCAACATATTGTTTATTGTTTATAGTTGCATCGTAGGTAGCCAAAAGGTAAGAAAAACCGGCAAATTGTCTTATACATATATTGGTAACCCTTTTTATAGGTACTTGTTTGAGTCCTTCGGGATTTCAGACTTTGCAGTCACACTATAATAACAATCCATTGTATTTGTATAGAGGACATTGGTTGTATACTAGTGAAATAAAAGCACCCAATGTTCCATGTTGTGCCTTTGTGGCCACAGGGTTTTGTGAGACTGAGCGCCTGGTCTCCCGCAAATTTTCTATACATGGTTGCTTGAGTTAAAATTGGGTTTTGCCTTGCTGGATGTCTATGACCCTGGCTAGATTCCAGCAAATGGTAAACTCCTTTTCTTCGTTTCTTATTAGATGTGTTATAATCGTTAGGTTTTCAAAATTGAAGGAAGATCACGTCTTTGAACTCTATGAAAGCTTTTCGCTGTCATCACGTCAATGAACTCTAGGAATAGAACTTTGGAAACAAGCAGGTAGAGAGCTGGCCAATTTCCAGTTCCATTTTGCGGCCTAATCTGAAATTTTAGTGAACATTCTGGATCCAACAATAGTTAAAATGTCCCAAGGGAGACCCAAGTCAAAAAGCGAAGAATCCAGAATGGGAATAGTGGCAATCTCGAAAGGGGTTTGGATATATCCCAAACAGTTGTTGCACCTTTTGCTTTTTCGTTAAAGGCACTGGGTAAAGTAAAACAATCATCGTAGTCTCTGACCCGAGTCATGTGGTCTTTTTTGTTTTAATTTTTCCAGGAAGCTGCCAAGTCTTAAAGAAACTAGAGCACACCTTAGGCGTGGGCAAAAACTTAACAAATATTAACTGCAGCAATTAATGTTACTGCTACAATTAGATGATGACAGCACACTACCAACATCCTAATGATATACCTTATATAATCAAATAAAACTGCAACTTGTTACTATTTTAGTGATATTTAAACGTTTCTGTGCCTGGTTTCATGCATTAGCCACCTATTATTTTCAATTTAGAATCCACTGAAATAAGCACTCCTAGGGAAGGTGAAAGGAAACCAAGGTGTGATGCAAGATTTTTACAGAAAGGGACGACGGAATGAGTAGGAACTTAGCGTGTGGAACCCAGCAGTGACCAATGAAAGCCCAACAAGAAGAAAGAACAGTTATTTGGGTCAAAACGCGGATAAACAAAAAGAAAGGATCTACCCATTTTCCTGTGATATAGAAATTGCGTGCTATCACAGCCCCTTATATTTACGCTTAAGCCCAAAGCGAAGGCAAAGAATCTTGTCTTTTCCAACCTGCACAGTGCCGTTGAACTTTGATTTGATTGACTTGTGGCGTGCCTTGAAAGTTTCTTCCCACACAGGAAATATGAACTAGCCTTTAGCTCTTGCTTCTAACTTGAAAACAAGTGATCAGTTTAGTGGCAACAAGGAGAGAGACCATTGAACAAAACTAATGGATCAGATGACAGGTGCTGCTGAAACCATATATGTTGCAGTAGGAAAAGCTGTTGAAGAAAGCAAGCACACTTTGTTATGGGCATTGCAGAGACTTCGTCCCACAAAAGTTTGTATTCTTCATGTTCATCAGCCTGGCAATATGATCACCAACAGTATGTTCAGTCGTTGTAATCACAGTTTTGTTTAGTTGTATCATGTTCTTTGAAATTCTTTGCTATGTCAATATCTGATTTCTTCTTTCTGTTTTGTTCCTTGGTGCTATTTAGATGGTGTGAGTTCTCTAACAAGTAGGCTTCCACAACATGAAGTTGGGAAGAAGATGTTAGATAGGGTCATGAATGATTACCTTCTCATTTGTGGCCAGAAAAAGGTAATATTTCTTCTTCAGAGGAATTTTTGTCAAAATTGCAGAAAACTACCTTGCTTTCCCTGTAGACACTTGTTTTTTCTCCAGTGTTTTCAAGATTTTTTTTTTTCAAAAGCAGTTCTTGGTAAAGGGTCAACTGATTCTGTAACAAATCGTGCTCTTAACCTTACTTATGTTTGCCTTCATTATGTTTTCATGCAGGTCCAAGCAGAAAAGCGACACATCGAACTTGATGATGTTGCAAAGGGGATTGTGGAGCTGATTCGTGAGCACAATATCAAACAACTTGTCATGGGAGCAGCTGCTGACAAGCACTTTTCAGTGTACAAATAACTTGTTTACTAGTTCTCAATTTACTTTGACAGTCATGATAATAATTGTTCCTACTATTTAATTCTTTTTTCCCAGAGCTATTTTTCTTGTGCAACCATGTTAATGATTCGATATGTTCTGAGCCCATGAGATTAAGCAATGGCATGCTTTTTTCAGAGAAGAGAATAGAAGCAAATGTTGAACTGTTGGAAGCTGCTGAAAAATCTCAGCAGTTGATGTAGAAATAATCGTTTTTCTTTGTCTGTCTTCTTATTGAAGGAATCAAAAGTGAACTGTTTTTTTTTTCGTCTTGAAAAAACAATAACAAGCTTGATCCCCTGTTCTCAATTTCTCAAGTAGTATGTAACTTTTGTTACGCGTATAACTATTATTGTTAGGTTTGAGCTAGACCTGTTGCCGGGTTTTGCTTAGCTAAACTCTATAGATGGGCAAGCTTTCTCACCTGCCTGCCATAACATTGCAGGGGAATGACTGATCTCAAGTCTGAAAAAGCCCAATATGTGGATCGACATGCGCCACCTTCCTGTCAAATTTGGTTTATTTGTGGGGGGCAATTCGTCCATGGAAGGTATGCTCGCTAATAGTGTAATTGATCTGTTTCCAAGATTATTATGCGTACTGTACTTTTGTAAGGACTTCTTACTGTAGGTCAGTCGTTGAAACTGGACAATCAAACCTGAGTAGTCCTTCGTCAAGTTCCAGTCATTTGCCATGCTCTAGCAAAGTGGCTACCAATTCAGAACCGATTGTTTCTGAGACATCAGAGGAGAGTCCAGACTGGCTTGAGTTTCATGTACTACTCCACTTTGGGGAAGATTTGTTATTCACCTATACCTGATTATACAGGGAAATTTAAAACTTACATTATATATACATAAAGCATGTGAGAAATGAGAGGGTCAAATTTTCCATTTTGTCAAATTCTTTATGTTTCTGAATGAAGTCAGTGAAATCCAGTCTTTGTAAATCTTAACCTTTGCCAATGTCTTAGATGGTTTATGAATTTTCACAGGATTTTAGTAATGATCCACCCTTTGATCAACTTGACCAAGCCCTACTGGATGCTGAAAATTCAAATCGAGAAACATTTGAAGAGTTGGACAGGCGTATGAAAGCTGAAAAGAATGCTCTCAATGCTGTGATGCGCCAAGTAATGTCCCCCTTTCTTATTTCCTCTTTTCTCCTTTTCTGTAGATAAAATTTGCTTTTGGACTAAGAAAAGAAAATGAGTTACCCTCAAATTTATAGTTACATTACTTGTTGTAGATAAAATTTAACGCAAAAAAGGAAAAGGTTGTGCCTAGCTCTTATGTTACTGATCATAGAAGGAAACACGTTATCTGTTAATTTAAGTCAGGCTTGGCTCAAAATTACAAATATCTGGGTATTTTCCACCCCAAAGATGCAGTGTTTTCATGCTATCTTTCTTTAATCCAACTTTCTTTCTTTAATCCAACTTGCTTTCTTCAATCCCATTGCCATGAGAAAGCATTTATCAGAACTTTCTAATCACAGCCATTATCAACTTATAGGCTAGTGAATTGAAAAGATCATACACTGGAGAGTTAAGACGCCGGAGGGAAACTGAAGCAGCACTTATAAAACAGAAAGAGGAACTTGAACAGATCAAGCAGCAGAGAGATCAAGCGCGCAAAATTGCCAGAGCTCAAAAGTTATTATCCGAGAGTCGAGGTTCCAACTCAGGTGACATTAAAGTATTGGAAGCTAAGGTATCATCAGCTACGGAGCAGTTACAAATTTGCCAGAGAGAACGAGATGAGTTGCAGACAAAGCTTGAAAATGCTCGCAAGCAAACTGAGGAGCATTCAACAAAACAAGAAGAGACTTCAAGTGTGCATATGCAGCAATTCTTCTCGGAGTTCACTGTCACTGAAATTCATGATGCAACGGAGGACTTTGACCCTTCTTATAAGATTGCAGAAGGAGCATATGGTCGAATTTATAAATGTATTCTCCGTCACACTGAAGTGGCTATAAAGGTGCTCCACCAAAATTGTTTACAGGGCCCCTCAGAATTTCAACAGGAGGTAAGCTAGTGTCACCAGAATTATCCTTTTAAGCTATTAATTTATGAACATACTGTGATTATTTTGTGGCTTTAATTTTATAATTTAGAGACAAATATGACTTCTCAATGTGGCTTAATTTGGAGTAGTTAGGATTTTATGCCTTTGATTAAAATTTCTTGAGTACAAATACTGTGAGTCTAATTTTCAGTTCTATGAAGTCTGAAACTTCTAAATTGCTGAATATATATACTTATTCTTTGCTCATTGACATATTAAAGCAGTATTGCTTTTTTGATTCAAAGAAATCAGATATTTATCATAAAGAGAAAATGAAATAAAGTTTTCATCTGCTGTATTTCAGGTTGATATTTTGAGTAAGCTGAGGCATCCAAACCTGGTTACACTCATTGGAGTCTGCCCTGAAATTTGGGCTCTGATATATGAGTATCTCCCTAATGGAAGCCTTGAAGATCGTCTGAGCCAAATGAATAATACTCCCCCATTGTCATGGCAAACGCGAATACATATAGCTACTGAGATATGTTCTGCACTCATCTTCCTACATTCCAGTAAGCCTCAAAGGTTAGTGCATGGCAACTTAAAGCCAAGAAATATACTCCTTGACACCAACTTTGGCTGCAAACTTAGCGACTTTGGAGTCTGCCATGCACTCTCTTCTATCAAAATTTCAAGCAATATGACTGTTCCAAGCAGCAGATTTCCTTACCTGGATCCTCAGTTTCTTACAACAAGATCATTGACTCCTAGTTCTGACATATACTCATTTGGCATTATATTACTACAGTTAATTACTGGGATATCACCCTTGCATATAGCAGAGAACGTGCAAAATGCACTAAATGGAGGATATCTTAATGATTTATTGGATCCTTCAGCTGGAGGCTGGTCATATTTGCAAGCTGAGCAGTTGACTCGCTTGGCTTTGAGATGCTGTGATAATAACCGAAGTCGTCGACCAGACCTTGCTTCAGAAGTTTTCAGGGTTCTTGAGAAGATGAGAGATTCTATTGGACCCTTATCAACATTCCATGCTGGGTCTGAAGATCATCATAAGCCTCCACATTATTTCATTTGCCCCATTACTCAGGTTAGCCTCCATCCTTACCAATGGCTTATTTATCAGGACTGAAGTCTTTTAATTCTGTCACTGTTTCCACAATCACGTATTCAAGTTAATACCACCATCAGTTAACTCGGGCAATTCAAAGCCTTTACATATCCCTTGTCAAATGCTAGATTCTTGATGCATATTGGGTTTTTTATAGGTCTATTAACCTAATACATACTTTTCGGTATTAATTTTTATGCATCGTAGAGATTAAGAAAACTAAAAGCAAATACCAGAACAGAAATTGTGGTAACAGTGACAACCACAGGAGACTTAGTAAATTCAACTTACCTAGAGGGTGTTATGATTTTTATGAATGTAGCTGTAACTCTTCTTGACTCTGAGGGAAGAACCAGTTTGGGTTGTATTTGAATCCAATATAGCATATTGAATTGGTTTGCTCATGTTTGCAGGAAATCATGGCAAATCCACATGTGGCAGCTGATGGATACACGTATGAATTACAGGCATTGCGGGAATGGCTGGGTAGGGGCCACAATACCTCCCCTGTGATAAACATCGAGCTTCCTCATCGCAATCTGGTCCCGAACCATGCACTTCGTTCTGCAATCTTGGAGTGGCAGCAGCAGCAGCATTAACATTGTATTTTAATTTAGTTTGCTCATGACAGGCAACCCCAGACCTTGAGCTAAATCATGTTATGTCTTTTAACGTTGCTCCTTGTTCTAAGAACATATTGGACTAGTTTCCTAGTATTCCACATGTTGTATGTTTCTCTCTTTTACATGTGGTTGCTTGTTTAAAACAGGATATATGCATATTTACAGGTAATGTATTGTACATATATGATATTTACCTCAACGATCTGCCAACTCTGCTTCTACTTGTCATGACTTGCTCATCTGATTTACTACCCTTGAGCAGGGAAACTCACCATTGGGTGACATTCAGATTCATGTTTAGGGGGTTAATTTTCCTTTCTACTTCCTGCTGTCCAGCTAGAGTTTCAATGTGAACGAACAACAAAAGATACAAGAATTACAATGGAGGAAAATGGACGAGGAAACAGCACTAGTTTTTCACTTTTACAGTTTGTACTTTCTGTTCTGTTGTCAGCCCGTGAGTTCAAAACAATCATTGTACTCTCCGATCCGAGTCATGCTCATGTCACAGCATTTATTTTGTCCATGACCGGAGCCCAAGTCTTAAAGAAGCTAGGAGATAAAACTTTGGCGTCCATCTTATTAGATTTTGTCCTACCATTTTTTGTTATTTTTTATGACAATCCTCATCCTTATCAGTTACCTTCCTCAACAAAAACCACGACATAGACAAATGTTTACCTGCTTGGTTTTGCTAGCTTTAAGGCTTTCATCGCCTCTGCAAACATATACAGTGAAAAGAACCATAAAAAAGTTACATGAAAAAATGGTTTTTTTCTCCTAATTTGGTTTTCATATATAAAAGTAATTTCACTTTGAAAGAGATGTACGCATGAAAGCAGAAAGAAGGTAAAAGGAACCAAGGATGAGAAAAAGAGGTATGGGTGTTGGTTCGTGGAACCCAGCTCCAGCAGTGACCAATGAAACTAAAAAGTTGGGAAAAGAATGCTTTTGGATCCAAAAGCAGCAAAAAAATTTTGGGCTTTGGATTATTTTTAGAATACAAATATTTTCCCGTTGATATAATATATATACTAATACTGTTATTAGTGATTAATTCCGTGCCATGGCAAGTCTCTTACATCAACAGGCCTTAACGTAGGGAATCTTCCTTTTTTTTTCTCTGTATGTATAGTCATTGACGCCGGATTGACTTGGAACTTGCCTTGAAGGTTTCTTGGTTTATATCAGATAAAGACTGAGGAGAAGGAAATAGTTGCCTTGACAACTTTAAAACAGGTGGATTCAGGGAGTTAGCAAACTGGTGAGGAGAGAGATCATCAAACAACTGCTGGAAAACATGGCTAGTGATGGTACCATTTATGTTGCAGTAGGAGAATTTGACGAAAGTGAGCTCACTTTGTTTTGGACATTACATAATCTTAGTCCTCTAAAAGTTTGCATTCTTCATGTTCATCAGCCATCCAAGATGATCTCCTCCAGTAAGTCAACTCAATGCAATAGTTACATGTTGGGCTGTTGATTTCTACTTAGAGATTCTTTGCTATATGTAATCTGATTTGTATTTTCTTTCGTTCCCCCTACCCCTAAGGAGTTGATGGGAATTTAGCTGTAATGCTTTTTCACCAACAACAACTCAGGGGTCTAGAAGAAGTTGGGAACGACATGATGCACAGGATCATGGATGAGTGCGTTCTTTTTTGTCGTGAAGCAGGGGTACTATTTCTTCTTCAGTCTTCTTTTTGTACAGTTGCACTTTTAATTGCTACTGAACCCAGCAGAAGAATCTTTTTTGCTTAATGGAAAGTTATTTCTGGATTTATAGGGTTTTGTAGTGTTGGGTATGGAAACAGTATGCAATTGTATAGTGAAACATGGGTGATTGTGAATTGAAAGAACCACAGGCATGTCTCTTGACACATCTCTAAGGGTTTGGCGGTGGAATTTACATTAGTTTTTCAACCATGGGGAACTGACACCAAATACAAATCCAATTTTATTCCTCAGAGAACTGTTTTCGGTGGAGAAAGTTCAAAAAACTGCCCCCTCGATGCCCATAAACAACAGTTTTCGAGAATTTTTTATTCTGAAGCAGTTCTTCTTATGACAAGGTCCAACTCTTTTTATAACAAAGCAGGTATATTGCCATTCATTGTCTTGGTGTAGGTCAGTGCAGAAAAACTATTTATTCAAAGGGATGATGTTGCGAAGGGGATTGTGGAACTGATTCATCGGCACAATATCAAGAAGCTAGTCATGGGAGCAGCAGCTGCCGAGCACTTTTCAGAGTACAACTAACTCGTTCAGTTTCCTTAACATTCATGATCTTATTTATTTCCTGCACTCATCTGCTGACCTTGCTCTTAACATTGTAGGCGAATGTGGCTCATGTCTGAGAAAGCACAATATGTAAACGATAATGCACCACTTTCCTGTCAAATTTGGTTCATTTGCAGGGAGCAACTTGTCCACAAAAGGTATGCTCAATGATTGCCAAAATCCTGATTCTAATTTGTCTGTCTTATCTGTTGGAACTTTTGAGATGCATATTTCAAGCTAATGGGTGAAAAATTCTCTCTCAGACTCTCAGCAATTTATCAATAATGAGATTGCACATTCCAACTGCTTCATTATATTGACTTTAAGGTCTTTAGTGCAGGTTTGAAACTGGGCAATCATCACATGCACTAAGCCCATCAGGTTCCGGTTATTTGACAAGCTCTAGTGAAGCTGCTGGTATATTAGACGCGGCTGTTTTTGAGGAAAGAGAGGAGAATGAATGTGAGCTTGATCGATTTGTACTGCTTCGCTCTGGAGAGGATCAGGATTCTCTATCAATGCCCAATGTACTGGAACATAGTAGTACTATCTCCATTCATCTGCCATAAAAGCTACATGTTGAGCATGCCCACAATTCAAATTTCTATTGTCATATGCTGATCATCACCACATTCATTTTGCCCATCCCTTTGGCTTGATTTTGAACTGAATCCTGAAAAATCAAGCACTTTCAGATTTAAACCATTATTGCTAATGTCCCTCCTGGTTCATGGCTTTTGGCAGGAAGGAAGCGGCAATGATCAACTCTTTGATCAACTTGAACAGGCACTGCAGGAAGCTGAAACATCAAACCGAAAAGCATATGAAGAGTCCAACAGGCGTGTCAAAGCTGAAATGGATGCTGTCCGGGCTATGCGCCAAGTAATGTCTTTTGAAATTCTGCCCTTGTTACCTCTCTTTTGTGAAGATGGTTTTGCTTGGTATTGAGAACAAATGAGTCACCATTGAATTTATACTTCCACTGAAGATTGTACATTAAGTTATAAAGATTAACACGTTTACTGACAGTTCCTTTCCCTTTATTTATAGGCAAAAGCATTTGAAAGGTTGTACAATGAACGCAAGAGAGAAACTGAGGCAGCACTTGCAAAACAGAAGGAGGAGCTTGAAAAGATGAAGAGGCAGAGAGATGAAGAGCATTTAATTGCCATGGGACAAAAGTCGATACTGGATAGCCAAGTTGCCAACTCAGATTACAGGATAAAACAATTGGAAGATCAGTTGTCATCAGCTGTGGAGCAGTTACAAATTTCACAGAAAGAACGAGATGAGTTGCAAGTAGAGCTTGAAAATACTCGCAAAGTAACTGAAGAGCTTTTGAGAAAACAGGCAGAAGAGACCTCAAGCACACATATGCAGCAAATCTACCCAGACCAGTTGTCTGCCTCAGAGATCCACGATGCAACTCTGGATCAGTTACAAATTTGCCAGAAAGAAAAAGATGAGTTGCAGGTTGAGCTTGAAAATACCCGTAAGATAACTGACGAGGTTTTAAGAAAACAAGCCGAAGATACCTCAAGCACACATGTGCAGCAACCCTATGCAGAGTTTTCTCTCTCAGAGATTCAGGAAGCGACTGAGGACTTTGACCCATCCTTTAAGATTACAGAAGGAACTCGGGGGAGCGTTTACTATAGATGTGTCCTTCGGCACACTGATGTGGCCATAAAGGTGCTCGGCCAAAACAGCTTACAAGACCCCTCTGAATTTCAGCAGGAGGTAAGAAAACTCGTTGCATAAATTGAGTTTCTACCAGATTATCCTTCTAAAGTTTGCATTCCTTGGGCATTTTCAATTTTGTCTACGTGTTCTTCTAATTATGAAGACTAACAATCAATTAGATTTCATATGAAGCAACAAATTTTAGATTCAAAGAAGTTGCATACATATACAAATAGAGTGAAATAAAGTTTGTTCTCCTGTATTTCAGGTTGATGAGTTGAGTAAATCGAGGCATCCAAATCTAGTAACTCTCATTGGGGCCTGCCCTGAAATTTGGGCTATAATCTATGAATATCTTCCTAATGGAAGCCTTGAAGATCGTTTGAACTGCAGAAATGACACCCCTCCGCTGTCATCGCAAACTCGGATAAATATAGCTACTGAGCTTTGCTCTACTCTCATGTTTTTACATTCCAGTAAACCTCAGAGCGTAGTGCATGGCAACTTAAAACCTGGGAATATTCTCCTTGATGCCAACTTTGGGTGCAAACTTAGCGACTTCGGAGCCCGCCGTGCACTCTCTCTTCTGGAAGACTCAAGCAACGCACGGCCTTACCTAGATCCTGATTTTCGTAGTACTGGAAGATTATCTCACAGTTTAGACTTATACCCGTTTGGCATTATACTGTTACAGTTATTGAGTGGGAGATCAACTCAGGGTATAGCTGAGACTGCGCAAAATGCACTACAAAATCTGAATTCCTTCTTGGATTCTTCAGCTGGAAACTGGCCATACCAAGTTGCACAGTTGACCCGCTTGGCTATTAGATGCTGTGACATTAATCTAAGCCGTCGACCTGATCTTGCTTCAGATGTTTTGAGAGTGCTTGAAACGATGAGAGTTTCTTCTGGAGCCACGTTATCATTCCTTTCCGAGTCTGATGAAGATAATCGTGAGCCTCCATCTTATTTCATTTGTCCCATTTTACAGGTTAGCTCCATTCCATTTCATTGCCCCATTTTATTGCTAACGAAATAACCAATGGATTATTTTTGCAAACACAGTATTCAAAAATTCATTGATAATTGCCTTGCAGGAAGTTATGGATGATCCGCATGTGGCAGCCGATGGTTACACTTATGAGGCATCGGCATTGCGGGGATGGCTGGCTGACCATGATTCCTCCCCTATGACAAACCTCAGGCTTTCACATCGGAATCTTGTCCCTAACCATGCTCTGCGTTCTGCGATTAGGGAGTGGCAGCAACCTCATTGAAAACTGGAAACTGTATTTTTGTTTCAGGAACATGTTTCACTACGTCTCCCTCATAAGGTTCCATTGTATATATCTTGCTCTTTCATCCTTGGGTTTTCCATGCTCTTCCTTACTTATACTACAATGTACTATGTTATATTGTTGTATATACCTTGTCAAGGGTCGGAAACGCTATTATAAAGAACAAAATATAGATCTTGCCCCATTGCAAAGTACCTTCAGTTGATTGGCATGATACAACTGTTTTTGTTATGATATGGAGCTTTCAGATTTATCCTACCTGCTTAGTTCTAATTGGTTTTATACATCCTGGCTTATCCATCTAATTCACAGGCGTTGTCATTGAGATTTGGCAGATCCAAAATCTCAGCTAAAATTTAATACTTGATAATGATGCTGGCATAACCAAAATGGAAATGAACAATTTGTTTGGCTTCAGGAGACTCAAAAGACAAACATAGAATTTACTTGAATGAAATATATTCTCGGATGCCACTCGTACAAAAAGATCACTCAGAAGTCTGGAACCATGGCCTTTACTTTGGGATCATTTGATCATAGTTTTACAGAATCAACAGTAAAGCTTCTATGAAATTAGTTGAACTGGCTTAAAAGTGCTCTGTTACTGGTCAATTTCTAAACGGATTGCAATAACTATACTGCAAATATTACATGCTCCTCTACAACCTAAAAGGGTAAAAAGCTTTTTCAACAGGTTCTGTACTAAAAGCCAAAACAGGTATGCAACCGAGGTACTTATTTTTCAATGTTTATTACCGTCATTACTTTTCTTGTAAGGGCTGAAGTTGGACATGCGGACAAGGCCTTTCTGGTTCTCCTCTTGTCCAGAGAATTTTGAGATCTCCCCTCTTCTTTCCCAATGTGATAAAGGTCCCTGCATCCCACACAACAGATTGGTAAGAAAAATACAGTGGAAGACAATGTTTCATCTGGGGCTTATGAGCATGGTAATTTATGTTACAGAGACTGCACTATTCTTAATCTCATTTCCACTTACCAAGTGTGAATGGAACGATGTAAAGCAAAGCTGGTTGGCCATGTCCATCCATCATGTTCAAAGCCACATACGTGACCAGAAGACCTGTAGAATGAATTTATAGAATAGAGCATTAATGAGCCAATGGTCTTTATATTGCAAGACAGAAGACAAGGAAAAGGAAACTGCAAAAAAAAAAAAAGAAAAATTCCTATCACATTAAATAAAGCCCCCAGCAAATCTGGGAAATATCATTTTCATGCCCTTTTGGATTAAACTTTAGAGCTACATAAGCTCTGCAAGTCAGGCTCAAACAATTTTTTTTTTCCTTAGCACTGAGAGTTTGAGCGTTGTTAATCAGAGGCTAAGCTAAGTTGGAACAAAGTAAAATTCATGCTCAGCTTGGTCCATAATACCCCCACATATCAACAGGATGGCTCTGCAGATTTAGAATTTCTCATACCTACACCATAAGCAGTCATTGCCCATACAAAATACCCAGCTCGGAGATTTTTCTTTGCCAGCCAATCATATCTGCAAAAAATCACTGGTACAGTCAGACCAAACATCAGAAACCAATCTCTTTGTTTGGAACAAATCTAAGTAATGAACATTTGAGCGAAAATAGAGTACTATGAAAACAAACAGAAGCGATTATTTCCAGTTTAAACTATGCTGCACATTGAATTTGGTCCAACCAATCTTTAGTTCAATCAATAGCACACTCATAAGCCACAGCAACACAAATTATGGACTTATTGATGAAAAATCTTGTAAATATGGTCTATTCACAAATTACAATCAGCATGTTTAGATGTTCTGGTTATAAGATCTTAAACTATACAAAAGCATAAAGAATCAGCAAAGGCATCAAAGAGCAAAATTTAATGTTGAGATTCTATGGAAAGCTGGTAGGCATGCAAAAGTTACAATTGGCTCCAATGTTCAAACCTTAGAGAGAATGCCACAAGCAGTCCAGGTAAGATTATGTCTCCAAATCCAATAACACTGTAGCCACCCCAAGGATCAAACATGCGTGGAATTTTTAGTAGCATTGGTATGCCATCCTCTCCACTCTTATCACCACGAGCTACCTATATAGAAGAAAAATAATAATATAACGTCATTCTCTCAATTGTCCAACAGGTCTAGAGAAAGAATATCAGCCATTATTAGAATTCTATGGTGGGAAAATAATGTTGATAATTGCTTACCACTATCATCACGCTCTCATGAAACCACCATTTGGAAACAAACACCCAAAAGATATCATACAAGAAAGCACAACCCAGAAGAACCGTTCCAACCTGATTCAATAAAAATTCACCAATAAAAACATAAAAAATTTATTCAATATTTCAATTATTCTCATATGTATGCTAGCTACATGCATAGTTTATCCTCTGTGTACAGAAACACGGAGAAGATAAGACCCGTATAATAGCAAAACATGCATGCATCTCTAAGCAGTAGGCAGAAAAAGCCAAATGAATCAAAATACTCACCTTGAGATTTGGTATGCGAACAACCTGAAGAACTGTGATTATAAGTGCAATACCCTGATTGAGCAGGCAAAAGAGGAGGTTTATATACCATCAGCTTACCATAATAAGAGTGTAAATCAAACTAAGTTTCCAAGCATATTATTTTCAATGAGAAGAGATATCACTACAAGCAAATAGACACATGAGTGACTTCCATGCTTTACAACACGATCACCTCAAGAAATTGATTAACTAAGAAAGATACCATAACAACATATCAAGGGAAGATACTAGAAATGTTGTCTTACAAGAATATCTTGACCTATCCAGGCAAAGGAGATACGGCGATACACTGCCCAAACAACAGCAAATGCTATGCAGAAGGGACAAACAGCCAGTGTCAGATGCGAAACAGCTCCAAAGAAGGGTACTTTGATAAATGATTCTGCAAAGCGTTGAAACCACCTGAAACTATATATATTTAGCTGTCAGTGTCATATTATTTGTAACCTGTTCATTAGAACTTGGAACGAAAAAGCATGTATTCTATGAATAATGAAATTTTTATAACACTGTAATAGAGACTTTGTTTAGAAAAGTGTTACTGATTTCCTTTTCCACATATTTCTGAGAGAGACTTTGGTCTTAATGATGTTCAATTACAGTCACAGGGAAGGAGAACAATTAAGAAAGTGGCCATGTAAACACAGAAAAGCAACAGGGAAGGAATATGCATACCATGATAACAAAGCCACTAAACACGTTTGCAGGCCCTGGAAGCATAAAGGGATATCAAGGATCAGCATTCATCTCAAGAAAGTCTTCCCCTTCCCCCAACCCTCTACGCTTTCTATCAGGCCTTATCATTAGAGAATATCAGAAAAATGTAATGTGAATTCAACTGTGGCTCATGATTAAGTAATTTTTACATCCAGGCGTATTTATTCAACAGATGTTTTCAAATTGAGGTTCAGAAAAACACTGAGCACAGACACTGATTAGTCATTGGCTGTTGCCAAAGTTGCAAGTTTTTTATCATTTCCAGCACTAAGTTAGATTGCATGATTATTGTCTTCAACATTAAAAAATTACATTGAGCAACACCAGAAACTTTTTTAGTAGGTGACATACTATGTTCTTTTTGATAAGTTTTAAGCTGACAGGATTGTGAGCCTTGCATCTCACACATTCAAGATCCTCGACACATTGTCTAAAATCTTAGCCTCTGTAAAAACATAAAGGAATAGAAATCAGAGTGGCCACCAATAAGGAACAAGGTATCCCTGATTGCAGCTTCTGAAACTAATTACCATCACAGTGGACAGATTCAAGATCTTTAACACGTTGAATAAACTTTTCTTCTCTAAAGATGTGCACATATATGTTAAACAGTCCATAAAAGCACTGAGACATGGATGATGGTGCTCGACATGCACAAGATATGCATGTGCAACAACATTGCAGCTTCCATCAAATGGCTTCATAAGTCATAACTATTAGTCACACTTAGGGACATTGTTGATCATGTAAAATAGAGTCGAAAGATGACTCTTCAGCCCAATAAGCTTCGCTTAAAACTTTTGGTAAGTTTTCCAAAGAAGCACAGACCAAAAACAGGGAGAAGAAGAGCATATAAATATAAGGAAAGAAAGACTAGCATCATTAGTAAAATCCAAAACCTGCCCATGAAAGAATTGATTTGAAGTGGCTCAGTAATAACTAGTGAACTACCGATAAAAAGATGGAGGAAATAAGCCACGCTACAGTAAGCATACAAGTATATGAAGACACACGCACCTCGACTCCACCGATGCAAAACAGAACCACCAGAACCTCAACAAACCAGAATGACATAAGTTTGTAAAGCATGACCAAGAAACATGAAGCAATCACAACAAAGAGAATTGCTGATGTTGTATTTATGTCAACAAAACCACTCGAACCTACACCTCCGGCTTGTAGAAATTGTTCTGATGCATCCTGTGCAAACAAATTCAATCAGCATATCATTGTAGTGAATGATTGAATTATACTGAAAAAGCTTTTGCCGCATATGTACTAGAACAGAATTTAAAACAGAATGCATAAAATTTGCTCTTAAAAAGATAAAAATTGACCTTTAGTAACTTGTCTTGCTCAATAGCAACTTCTCTGGCAGTCCATGCAGACCAATAAGAAGCACACAAAATGGTACCAACGGCCATTAGCCACAAAAACACTTCTGCAACATCAACTGCTGGGCGCTTTGGAGAGTAAAGCGCAACAGAAACTAAATAAAGATGAAAAGTGCAGACAAATTAAAATCCATTCTGAAATAATGCTAGATAAGGTATTACCAAGCAATAAAAAGATCAGAAAAGTATTTTTTAAGAACAAAAAAGAGACAGGGTCAACTGTTACATTGATATTAAAGAAATGTGAAAGAAAGAAAGCCATACCCATAGTGTTGTTATTTATATATTTTTCCAAATTTGAACCAGCATCTTGAGGGAGCATGACAGCTGGTATTTGTATATCTACATCCGCGTCAGATTCACAAACCATCTTGAACAGTTCTGTCGATTAAGATTAACTGATTCAGTATTTAGAAAGGAAAAACAAGATTTGGGCTGTTGACAACTGCTCATAATAACTGTAATTAGCCATTATAATAAATTCTATCATCTTTAATGTAGTATTTCCTATCTTATTATGGGTAAATTGATTAAGCATCTGATACGACCACAACCATAGCTCAAGTAACCTCCCAGGATTAAAAATGATGATATCACAACAGCTATCTAGAGAACTTGGACGGATAAAATGCAACAATACATAAAGACATACCAGAAAGAACAGATCGAGTAATTTTATGAGTAATTTTTTTTATCACATTTGTAGTAGAATTGACACTTTTCAAGGAGCAGTATAATGATGGTTATAGTTGAAAAATGAAAAGACATCATAAGCAGAAATATAAGCCCACAAAATTTCTTCAGACTTCCAACTCTAAGTAGTAATCTTATCCTATATTCTGCGCAGAATATCTTCTTTTGCTTTTGGTTCACACAAAAATCTTAGTATAAAATGAAGTAAAGATCTATCCATCAAATGAATACCTCTAAGAAGGCAGATAGCACATGAATAAGTATTGGGTATGTAGCCAATCTTTACCACACCAGGCCATCAAGATGGACGAACTCTTAGGAGTTGCATAAAGAAGTGGTAAAAGAACATGAAATACCTGTTTGGTTGTTTATTATGAGGATGGCAGAAGCACCAACTTCTTCAGCAACATTTGCTTTCGTTGTGAAACTACAGTTACCTCGATGTACAAGAATGACCTCCCCCTCTGTAAGCTACCAACAGACAAGATATTTAAGATTAATAAAGAGTGAGGGAACAAGAATAAGGGCAACTGTTAAGATGAAAGCACAAGCACATATCAGTGAGAATATATCTAGAAGTCAAATTGTATGAATACATTGTAAAAAGATCAGAATTTGAAAACCTGATTCCTAGGCTTGCTGCAACAATCAGGAGGATCTGCAAGAGCAAGCCTTGTACGGCTTGCATGTTTTTCCTTGGACTCCAAAGTAGGTCCAAAACGAGCGCCAACACCAACATACTCATTATCTTCTAAACTATTAATCCAGGTTGGGACTTTTACCTATAAAACAAATTGGCTCAAATCCAATATACAAAGGCCATATTAATAAATTTAAAAAAGAAATACAAAAGAATATAATTACTCCAAGAACAAACATTACAAATAAACAAGCACCATTTCTAAATCAACTTTCAAAGGGCAGCAAAGAAGTAAGAAATTCTATTATTATGTCCAAAATTTAAAAGCAAAAAGAAGAAGACAGAATATGTTCATTAAAATATTTAATTTCAACAATTTCATTACTAGAGAAAGAAAGACGAAATTTATCTTAATACAACTATTTACTTAACTTATATAAGCTGAGTTCAAGTTTCAAATTCTTCGGAGATTAAAGACATTCTGATAAAAAGTTATCATCCAAGTAAAATCTACTTTGGTCTACTTTAAAGTTTGAGGAAAGATTAAAGTTTTCTGTGGCTGCCAGTAAATGTCTAAAACTGTCCCACTATACTGATATTATGGGAAAATAGTCCTCCTCAACTAAAAGCCTAAAACAACTACTTAGCTTAATTTAACCAAGTTTTTTCCTTTCCAATGCTTAGAAACAAACAATTCAATAAAGTTAATGCATTTTATCTCCCAGCACTTAATAAAAAAATAAGAAGAAAATAAAAATAAAAAGCTGATACCAAAAAACTTAGCTCATAACAAATTGACTACTTCATTTCCCCTTGATCTAAAGCAAAAAAAAGGAACTCAAAAGAAACCACACCTTTACTTTCACTTCCTTTGACAGGGGAAAGAAAAATAAGGAACGAATAGCATGCTAATAAATTTACCTCTTGCCTATCAAAGTTGAAAACCACAATAATAAACCTAAAAAAAAAAACATTTCCCACCATTTTCTCAGCAATCAAACAGGAAGAACCAAAGACTGAGTCAAAACTTTATGTAAATAAATCCCAACAAAAACAATTAAACTACTTATCAAATTCAATAAAGCATCATAACCCAACATCAAGTACAAAAGCAAAAAGCTAGATTCTTTCATCCTTCATTATCTCAGCAACCAAACAGACAGCAAGGAAAAGAAAACATAACCAAAAAAACAGACGAAGTAAATGTTTAGGGCTTTTGTAGGAATACCAGAACAAAGTTGTTAGCACAACCAGGTCTCTTTGGAGCAACGTTGTCTTGATGAACTATGTCCCCAGCTGACCCCAACCCAGCACTCAGAACTACTATTAAAATTACTATAAACACACCCTTATTTATTTCCATACTAGGAAAGAATTACCATAAAAAGAGAAACAACAGGGTCTCTAGGGTTCTTCTCTTCTTTTCTTTTCTTCAAAGGGAGAAAGAAAGAAAACAAAAAACAAAACAGATAGAAGTGATGAAGAAATGTGACGAAGATGAAAGCACGGAAGAAAAGTAGAGGAAAATATCACTCCTTTATTTCTCTTTTCTTTTTTTTTCTTTTTTTTATTTTTGTTTGCTTGGGTTGTTGTCGTTTTGAGGTTCAAACATGAAAGAAACGCCGTGTGGTAACAGTTGTTGACTCGTTTGGCTTTTTACTATTTTCCTGTGTGGTTGACGCTCTAGGTCGGCTTGTGCAGTACACGCGATTCTAATATGGGGTAGACTTGGTCTAGGTTCCAATGGAGAATAATTGTTGTACTGACAAAGTGGTTATTATTCTAACCCTAATCTAATTTAATTTTTAAATATGGTTATTGTTCAACCATAAATCCAATCCTTTTTTTTTATAAAATCGTTTTGTCTAATAATGAATAATCATGCCCAAATTAATCAACATAAAAGTTTTTTTAATAAAAATTTATAAAATATTTCTTTCAAACCCTTTTTCTCTCTTTAACTTTATTCGATATTCTTTTTTTTAATTAACATATAATCAATCTTGTGATATATCACATGATCACGACATAAAACTTATATTACCATTATATGTTGAATTACTTAAAATAAAAGTTTTATAATTTGTTTTTTGAGATATTGAATGTTTTATTAAGAAAAATATTCATAATTTGTTCTTTAAAAAAATTAATTATAATTGAAAACAATATCTTTAAACTAAAATCTCCAAGTCAAAACCAAGATTTTGACTAGTTACGTTTAGGTAGAAATTCCAACACTCAAAAGAAAGAGGAAGAGAGGGGATGGGAGACCACAAGCAAAGGGGATGAATGATCCCCAGGCTGGTCACCCATCGGCCCATAGCGGTGGAGTCGTTGAAAAAAAGAAAGCGCGTGGGACACTATCTAATCGAAGTTTCAAAGGTTACCGGCTACTGTCTAAATTGGTTAAAAGTTTCCGTATAGACCGTACAGATAAGACGGCACAATAAATAATTACGTGGATCTCGATCAGGTAATATCAAACTTACTGATTTCTTGGTACCTTTCAGGTATTTATTGGTTCAACCCCTTTCCCTCCCCATTAAGAGGGAGACACGTGTTCGTAGACGATGGACCTGACCTCATGGGAGCAGTAGACTTTCTTTAGACAGACGGCAATGAAGCTTCAAAGGAGGGGGCCCCACATGGATACCAGTAATGGTAGGCTATTCACACATGCACTATCTTTAATGGTGGAATCACACGTGTGGGAAAAATGGCACATGTGTGGGACCCCTTTTCAATATGGGAAAAAACTTGAGCTTCCGCAGCCCACCACCACTCCGGTACCCCTGATGTACCACACCAAATGTTCAAAATAAGATGATGAGCTTTGCCTACGGTGAAAATACAAAGCTTTTATCACATCAAAAAGGAAAAACAAGGGGAATCTCCAGAGGACATTTCCAATTCATCGTTGTCCCAATACGAATCTAAGCCTGACGGTGCTAGAAAACATTTACTAGGCCCAAAGAAAAGGCCATCAAGATCTAAGGTAAACAGCCACCCAAATACTCCAACGATGGCGATGTCCGAACCCAGCTTGGCATGCTATGATTCCAGGCTTTGCTTGATTACAATTCCACAACATGTTGGGAACAACCTTCCATCCTGGCTAGCCATGCCCAAGTATCCTCTTTCTCCAGTACCTTCAGTGCCCTGTTTGGTCAGACAAATGAATTTTTCACAACCAAGGATGCCAGCTTGCAATCTCGTACACAATTCAGTGCTCTTTTGTTCCTTATTCACATGAGTGGAGGAGCATCATTGATCTTGCCAAAACCATAGAAATTGCTTTACCCACATATGCCGACAGGCTATATAGGGCATATCTTTTCACAAGGCTAAGGTTTCTTCTATCAATTTATATAACAAATGGGTAGAGAAAAAATTTAAAGGGATGGTCGTAAAATGTACTGAGAAAAAACCAAGAAGATTGCTACAAGTTCCACAGATTCCAACCTGATACTGGACATTTAGTAACATGGATTGCAGATATCCCCATTACAGGCCATCAACATCCAACCAAGTTTATAGCCTAGTAAGTGTCAAAACAGAATGGAAGTAATTCGATATCTAGGTCAATAATTCCCAAGAAAATGGTTCTTTCTTTATCATTCCTGATTAGATGCCTCCATATGCGCGGATGTGCCAGATACAGGCAACCTGAGACAGCATGAAGGGCTTTCTAACTTAAAGGCCATAATAGCCTGAATAATTAGGGCGAATATTGGACTTGTGAAAGTAATTGACCAGCTACTTTATTTTTCCTTGGTACCTCTGCAATAGAAAGTAATTGACCAGAACTGGCTCAACAAACACAGTTCCCTTCTTATTTCTTTCTATTATCAAAATACAAAGAGGTTGCCCTCTCAATCAAAATTGCATCCTGACTAAGCACAACAAAGAAAAAAAATTAAAAAATAAGAAGTTAAAAACTTACAAGGGATCCACAATGATGAGGATCCCAACCCTTCTAGGTGCCATCTTTCAACCACCTGAAAAGCATCTGATCAAAATTGTCCAGGCTCTGAACTAAGCTGAGGAAGTATCCTCACTTTGAAATCATCTCTGCTCCTGATCTGACCATCACCACACAAATATTTTGGCATTAGCTATTCACTAATTTGATCAGTTGAGAATAATAGCTTGGAAACAGATATGAAGTTTGGTTTTAATTTCTAAATAATGAACCATCACAACCAAGAGAATCAGTCAACTATTAACTAAACTCAGGCATCAGCGGAACATAAGAGAATGCAAACATATAGGTATATTTTGTTTACAAGTTCCAATATTTAATTTCACAAGAATGGACACAGTGTAAAAGCAAATGAAAATCACATATAATCCAATTTAAACCTTTTGCAGGCAATGCCAGACAAACTTATATTAGAAAAGAGAAAGCAACATACTTGAATATCTCCTTACCGAACCATTGCCATTAAGCGGAAAATGCACTGCTTTCCTTTCTTGACCCAAAGAGAGAATCTCTTGCATTCTTTCTGGCCAATCGGAATTCAATCTACGGGCAAAATCTTCCACCTCCCTAAACAAAAGATATAAAGGAAGATCATTAGGGCTCCATAAAAAAATTTCCTCCGAAATAGAGCAAAACAAGTAAAGTTATTTAAGATTGTTACTTCATTGGCTACAATATTCATTGTTGTTGTATACATTCTACTTTTCCTCCACTATTAGGACTATAAAATTCGAACAACGTGTAAAAATAATATCGACAAAATACAGAGATTTTCAACAGACCAAAAGCATTAATTCAGATTCTTTTAAAATTCAAAAATAGTCCAGTTAGACAGAATAAGCAGATCATCAGATGACAGGATTTTCTGTTTCTATTACTATAGAGATGCAGCAGCACTTCTTTACATAAACCTTTAAAACGAGAATAAGGTGAGGTCATAATGTTTATAAAGTCTAGTTATTACAATATTTAATTGGCAGCTCAACCTCTGGGACATTTGTCTGCAATAGATCAACAGAAAATGGAGAAGGAGAAAGAGAGGAAAAAACAAAGAGAGAGAGAGAGAGGAGACATGGACCCCAACCGCATCCCTACCCCCTATTTTACCTCCCAAACAAGCAACATAAAACATCCACTTGATATATATCAAAGAACAAAAACACATATGTCTGAAAACTTCAATATCCTGGATTTATTTCCCTGAACCCAGACAATTGAAAAGGAAGTACACACTAAACTCTAAGGCAAATCCAGGGCTATGTGACCATTTTCTCCTTCAATGCCGAGAGAGAGAGAGGAGAAGAAGAAGAAGAAGAAGGAAGCGAAGAGGAAGCGGAAGATTCACACAAAGGCAAAAATCCATCTTCACCTGTCTAGTTTTTCCTTCAATGCCGGATCAATCTCATCATCAATATCACCATCATCAAACTCATTCTTATTAGCAAAAATATCATCTTCAACATCCTGTAAGTTTGAGGTAGCACCAATACTGGGCCGAATTTTCTGACCAACTTCAGAACTATGGCATAGAGAGTTAAGACCATTTGACTCCTGGAACATGAGGGGAACTTCAGTAACTTGACAATATTGAGAGGAAGAAGAAAGAAGTAACAACAGAGAGGTTCAGACCTCACTATGGTTTTTATTGGCTTCATTGGCAGACGTGCTCTTCTGCTGATCTTTTCTTCTTCGGTTCTTCTTTTTACTCTTTGAAGTTTTAATCCCTTTAGAATCTGCAAAACAGAATTCCCTTACCTCATCTGAGGCCTTCAGAAGGAATTAGAAAAAGAACTAAGAGGCGAAGCATATGGTATCCATAAAAGCAGAAAAAAATTTTAAAGATTACAATTCCAGTATATGAAACTTATGCGCCAGTACAGATGCCAGCTACCAAACAGACAAGCATAATTAGAATTCTAAACACTTTATCTGTTACTTAATATTCATGATTGAGTGTAAAATCTTGACAATTATTAATTTAGTTAATTGGAAATTAGTCCAAAATCAAGTTCCTGGAAGATGATTTTAAGGGAACAAATAAATGCACATAAATCATTTTATTATCCTATACTCTGAAAAGTTCATTTTCCATCCTGAAAACAGGTCATCTTGTAACATCTTTAAAGAACAGACATTATTTTTCCCATGTTTTTGTGACTTATAATCATCAAACTGATTTCTAATAAAGGAACTCAATACACATTTGCATTTTTTGTCCAATTTCGGACCTATCATTCACTCTTCTGTCCCTCACACCCAAATGACTGCAGAAGACAAAAACAAATTTGGACATTGAGATTGACACATGAAATGCAACCAGAGGAGCGAAACTGAATTTTACAATTCCTTTTAGGAGAAGGGAGTAGGACCATATATCAAGACTCTTCTGCCAATTCAAGCAGGTCAACCAACCAAAATATTCATGAAACAGAGAAGGTTTTACAGGACTACAATCTTTGGGATAGAAACCAATACATGCAGGAAAACTACATCCCATTAAAACTTAAGCATACCTCCATTGTCTCCATTTATAAACGACAAGAGGTCATCAACTGAACGATCGTCCACACGCTCTTCTTCAACCTCAACATTCTGAGACACAAAGAAGTTTTAACTTATTTACGTGCATTTTAAGCATGGAGTTGGATAATGATGCATTATAAAATTAATTAACAAGGAAATTCAAGTCAACCAAAAAAACGCAATACTATAGAGTAAAATTGCACAGGCAGGAAATAATCATGGTATGAAAAGAACAGAAAACAAGCCAGAGACAGTCACCTTTAGTTTCTCTCTCTCTTTTAGTTCCTTCCTCTTTTTTGCATACAATCTATTCAACAGTCGAATGCGTGGGTCATCAGTTGTGTTTTTCAAAGGCTCCAACTTTTCTTCCTAAACCAGCAAAATAAGTACCAAAAATAAGAAAAGAGGTTAAGAAAACTGACATAATAAAGAAAAGAGGTTTCAACAAGCACCAGACACCTCAGTAAGATCATCAGGCAAATGAAATATCTCACGTATCTCCTCAGGGGTTTTCCCCTCAATTATTCGTGCAAGGGCACGACTAGTAAGATCAACTAGAGGCTTTAACTGAAGGCTATCAGCAGCAGACGTCAACTCACAGAGCCTCTTTGTGTCCATTCGAATAAACTTTTCGTCAAAAGACTTGCGTTCCTTCAAACAGGAAAAAACATGAAGGAAGAAGAGGAAGCTCAGAGTCAGTTTGCTATATGGAACTCAATATCCCATAAATATGAATTCTCTTTCTTTTCAAAAATAAAAAGGTGGGTAAAATATATGGAATATACAAAGAAAATCATTCTATACCTAAAGAATGGAAAATAATTGGCTCCATTTATGCCACTCCCAGAAAGATTAAACATCTACTAAAGAAAGGAAGAGGAGAACATCAAACATAAGAGGTAAATGCCAATTGAGAAATACATTGAACCTACCTTGTTAGAGCGACCAGGCACCTGATGAAATCGGCAATAATCAAGAATTAGGCTTAACATAGCAGGATTGACTCGCTGAGGAAGAGATATAGCATAATTCTTGGAGGATCCCATGCCCTTTTGTATCACTTCATGACATATCATGGGGCAAAACATTGCAACCTCTTGTTCCACTTGTTGGATTGAGCCATCGGCAGTTTGAAGCCAAATATAAGACTTCATCATCTGACAATGAATCCGGCATGGCTTCAGAATCAGACTAACCGTATTAAAGATGCACTAGAAAACAAACCAAGACCACTAAAGTGTAATTGTCAGCATCACCAACTTTTACAAGAATTTCTATGCCTTTTACAGCTAAACAGTTAACCCCATCCTACGTTCTAAAGCAGTCCGTGTTATTTTTATCTCCCCATCCTTCAAACACTTGAACTATAAAATTTGGGGTTCTCCTTAAAACCTACTGAGAAAAATATGAAAAGCCCAAAGTTTGCCAGACAGAAACCTAATTGTCATTCGGTGTTCTGCTCAGGACATTATTCCATTGACGTGTCCATCTAGCCTAACTCACAGTAAATAAGTCAAGAAAATCAAGGAAATAATGGACATAACTGCTAAAAATGCAAACAAACAAAATCGTTCACAGAACCATAATTAGGTCCATGTCCACCAGAGCCAAATTATTCACTAATTATCCAGGATATGTAGTTGCTAAAGTAATGTGTGTAACCCTGACTATGCTTTTTATACTACCACGAAACTGCTCTCCTTTGAACTATATGATAATGATTAATTAACCTAAAATGCAAAAGAAGTGAATTAGAAAAAGAGGATGTTACTTCATCTCTGTTCATTATAATCAAATAAAAAAAACTCTCGATAAATTTAAATGGACTCGAACAACTTACCTCGGGTTTAATGACTGCCATATCAACCTCTGACATTTGAAAGTAGTTGAAACACCAAGAAAGGTATTTATGTAAAGCTTGTTGTAGTATAAATTGTATACTCTGCTTCTCTTGTATTCAAAAGCTTTCACTGCATTCACTGCAGTTGATCAAACAACAGCTTTGCACTGGTTAAGTGACAGAGACTCTCAAACCTGTAATAAGTTGCCCACAGTACTATTATCAACGAAAAACTTCCCACTTGTACGATCATTGATTTCGGAAGAAGTTCTCAAGAGAGTACTTAAAGTTGCAACATGAAGCAGTTCAACCAGAAACAATATGAAAAGATATGCAGCTGAGTTATGGACAGATCTTCTGGGTTAAGTAGAATAACTGCATAAATAAACAATCATATCAAATTATAGTCAAGGTTCTGCAATTAAATAGTTAATAACATAAACTGGATGCAAGAGAGGGTAAATACACCTAAGCTTCTACATTAAACATCATGAATGTTTTCCCCTGAACCTAAACGAACTGACTCTTTGAGTTCATGTTAACATACACTGCTGAAAGTGTTCAGAATGGATTGAATATATTGGAAAGTCAACACAGAACAAGGATCTCTACATTATCAGTATTCCTGCTGCTACACAATCAGCTATTTGGAACAGCTAACATCAGAATCAAAGACAGCCGCAGAAGTAAGATACTTGATATTGCAGGGGAAATAGTATAGTAGTCGAAATTTAAAGCACTTACCAGGATAACCTCAAATTTTCTTTTACCAAAAAAACACTTTCCTTCTACAGAATTTTCCTTATAGAACCAAACATTCCAAAAGAAAAGAAGTAATTTTCAAATAACTTCCAAAGTAACGTCCACATACCAACACCACCAAAACGTAAAGCCTAAAATGGTAACAACCGGTTCTGTTCAGCAAATGAGTCTACCTATCCATTAGAAATACAAACGCCAACTAAGTCAATAAATGTTCTTGCTAAAGCTTCTAAATTTACAATGAAACGCTTGCTCCACCCCACTTTTTCTCCCCCATTTCTACAAGGCAATACCTGTCTATCCAAGACCTAATGACATACAATCATGAAGCATACAGATATTTTGACAGTGCAGCAGGGCAAGGACTCATGTCACAATGATTCCCTCATGGGAAATCAATACAGTAATTTCTGTTCTCAGATGAGCATGACACCTCTTATTATACACTACTCCAGTAAATTAAAGTTATCAATTAGACACTCCAAGTCATGTAGCTATTGCCTTATAAAACTAGTAACTTTCTTTTGATAAACTTTGACCCTGCACCTCATGGAAAAAATGAGCTAAATGAAATCCTTCCAAAGTCAACACTTATCCTTTCGTTCTTGTCACATGTGGATAATTAATCTTATATGCCTATTGGCGTTACATCTGATTTCAATAATTGCAGTCACTACAAATCTACCTTTTCGTAAATTACCATCGTTCAACCCACCCACATTACTCCCCTTTTGGCCCTACCTGCAAAAATTCATGAATGCAATCACTTCCAAATATATAACTTCTGATATTACGATCATTCCACATCTATTACCAATTTAAAAACATAAAATTCATGTATTTGATTTTTAAAGTGAGATATTCATTTTATGGTAACTAAAATCATTACCATGAGTAAAGCCAGGTCACGCAACAGTTCTTAGAACCGAATTACTTCATGGCAACCAAATACTTCATCTGCCAAGCTTCTGGAGAATAACAAGATAGCCCAGCTACCTTGCTTCAGTCATTACAGGTCTTTTAACTAAAAATTAACTTCAATGGCATCCAAACTAAAAGGCTAACCTAATTCTGTGCATGTATCAGCTATTCTAATATGCAATACAACCCAAAAAGACCTTATAATTCAACATTAAATTTCTTTCATTTCGCCATACTTGTTCTGTCTTATTTCTTCCATTCATTCTATCAGCAGCCAAGGAGCTTTAAACAAATAACACACATAAAAACATCAAATCAACAAAAAATAATTCGACACCATTATAATACCTAACCCTACCTAGCGCACGGACTCGAGCAGCTAATTCATCCGAATACCTATAAATTGAACAAAAATTTAATTAAAAGCAAGAAAATGAAACACATTTCTGTCGCGAATCGATCTAATAAAGAAAAAAAAAGGAAGAAAGAAAGATACAATCAAAGTGAATCTATACATAGATAACAAGATGAGTACCAAAAGAATGATTTTCTCTTTCGTTTTTTAATGTTTAATACATAGTAGTAATTCATTTATTTTTGCAATTTACAAGCAAAACGGCGTTGTTTTGTTTGTACCTGTGGAAAAGCAGGGGAGATTGCAGAGCTTTCTAACAGCTGAGATATGGCGGTTGTCGGCGAAGTCAGAATGGATAAATAAGAGAGAGAGACAGAGCGAGAGAAAGGTTTGCAGAGAGAGAAAGGGAAGGGAGGAAAATAGAGTTTTTTTATTTTAAATTATATATATTTTCTAGCGTTTTTCAAATTTTAGTTAATTTTTTGAAAGGATAAATATTGTAACAACGCTGGAAAATAAAAATGGGAAGATTTTCTGTGCCCAAGGTGCTCTCCGCGTCGCTGTCTATGGACGAGCCAGGGTCCGATAAAACGTCACCGCGAGCACACGTGAACCCTATTAGGGTTGGTTAGGGTTAGGTTGTTCTCTCCTTTTTCTTGCTCAGGTATTTTTCCATTTCCGCCCAGCCACCCTGGAAATATGCAGTTGTCTCTGGCTATTAAACCTCCTTTTTCTTTTTGCCAAGAAAGGAAATCATTTTTCTTGATAAAATTACCACTACGTCTAAATCGCTTTACTGGCCCTGATGCTATCAAAAGCTGCCCAAAGGGTCCCTACTTACAATACTAACTTCTTTTTTAGTAGCATCATTCACATATTAATTTCATAATTAATGTATAAAAGCTTATATGCATTATGTTATGGTCCTTATGATCAATCAAAGAAACTATTACCATTGTCGTACAACATATCTAGTCTTGGAGCAGGTTAACTGAGGATGAGCCTGCTGTCACCCTCGAATCTGGTAAAAGACGTTGATTTTGGATGGAAATTAACTAACCAAATCCGATGATGCGGGAACCTGTTCGGCTCCATGTCAAAGAATCAGGACAAAACAAACAAAACCAAAACCAAAAAAAAAAAAGTGGCATCCTCTTATAGATATCGAGCAATGAACCTGTCTGTGTTTGCCAAATCATCCTGTAATGAAGTGAAAATATTAACAACAATTTTTTAAATATAAAAAGCCACAGTAAATCCCGTTTTGACAATGTCTCTTGGGCTGTTAAATTTCAAAAACAAAAAAAAGGAATTACGGCTGTTTTTTCGGGTCTGCATTGGCCTTTGTGATGGGTCTAGGCCTGCGTTTTTCCAGATCTCAATCGAGCCAAGACAAGTTTTCGTTCTTGGAGGCCTATTCGTAAAGGAGAAGTTAAGTCCACAATATATTGGGTTTGATATTGACAATCCAATTTCAATCTTGAAATTACAGGTTTGAATCATTTTTTAGTTTATTACAAAATGGGCTTTGCCCATTAGTTTATCGCGATATCATTTTTTTTATTGAAATAAATATAAATTCTTTACTAATTTTATGTGGATTTTAACATTTATTGATATTACTTTAGTAAAAATATAATGTCGAAATTCTCTCTCGATGAATCATTAATCCATAATTGACATATTGAAATATATTTCAATTAATTATAACAAAAATCAAATTAATCTTAATTTTTTTTTAAATCTTTAAAATGACAATATATTGACCAATACTACTTTTCACTTTAATAGTCAATAAGATGATTGAAGCATAACCTATAATTTATAAAAATATCATAAATTTATATGTTTTTAAGTCAATGAAATAAATCTTTTAATTACTAAAAACCTTATTTGAGTATCCAAACTTCAGTCTAATTATACTAAAAAAGCACTAATAGTAAAAAAAAAACACAAAAATGGTCAACAGATAATGAGCTTGTTACAGTATATTTCAATTAATTTTAACAAAAATCTAAGTTATACAAATATATACTATATGTATATATATACTGTATGTATATCTGTTTATCAGTGTTATCGTGCTCGTTCATGACCCACAGAGGAACTTTCCTCGCCGCAACTTTCCTTTTATTTATTTATTTTTATAATAAACAACAGTCATAATCTTATCCTCTCCAACCAGAATTTTGATATTCCAGTTCACCGTACAGGTCATTGACTTGGTTTAAAGCACTAGAAGACACAACTTGTATTTCTGGACAGTTTTTGCTTCCAAGGCAAGTGACCAGAATATGCTACTTTTTAGGACTATTTTAATCCGTCCGATGAGTTACTCGTGGACAGCAAATGTGGTTGGACGGCTCTAAATAAGGTGCATGTATCCCCGGTCATTATTATTATTATTATTATATATTTTTTAAAAAACTAACCTTATAAGCTTCGTAAAAAAATTTTCCTAGACGTGACATAATTAACAAGGCAGAAAATTGAGGGAGAGAAAATCTTGACAGTTTCGGTTCGAGGAAAGGGTCCAAGATGTCATGATGGCCCCAGCGCAGCCCCGCAAAGGAAATGGGCCTGTTAGGTGACTTAGGTCACATGTCACTACCACCTGCCCATTGTCACCATTCTCGTGAAAGCCACTGCAATTATTACATGCCTAAGTTTGAAGTTACCTTGATGAGGCAAAGAGCCTTTGGTTTTTCTTCACAATCAAAAAACAAAATAAAATGTCTTGGGATTTGCCGATTGTTTATCTTAATTTCGTCCTCACAAATTAAGAGTGTGTAGCCGTTGGCTAAATTGCATGACAGAGCCGTCGGAAGGCTAGATGCCTTTGAAACCGTAGACGTCTGTCACGCTCTCAACGGTCTCACAAACGGCCAAATTTTCTCTTCCACATATTCCCTACGCCCTTTTTTTATCACTCATTTTTGTCGTTGTAATGACTTTAGAATACGACGTCGTTCCCTATTTTCTTTTCTCTTTTTTAGTTTGCTAATTACTAATTATGGAGAAAAATAGAAAGAGAGCGGAACATTATGACGTCACGACAATTCCCTTACTGCGTACTTTCGGTACTTTGCAGAAACGTCCATGGATTAGCCCACGGACAGAACTACACTTTCTTATCATTTTTTCCGGGAATTAGGAGTAATTAGTTTCTCTTGGTCATAATTATCCTTGAAATTATATATTTCTTATGTCAAAAGTTAAGAAATTGATAAGTTTTTTTCCATTATTTTTACAAGCACCGAGGCTGGCCATTATGTTTCCTACTTTTATTTTTTTTTATGCTTTATTTTTACTTTTAATAAAGTAAAAATAACTTTACTCTGCGTTCTGTGTCAGCATTCTATAAATAACTTTATTCTCGCCACCTTATCCTTACTCTCACTCCATCGTCAAGCTTCTGATCCTTTCTCCATTACCCAGAGAGGAAAAATAAGCCAAATTTCTAGAGAAACCAAAAGAAAAAAGGGAAAGAATGGAAGGCAAAGAAGAGGATGTTAAGCTGGGAGCAAACAAGTTCACAGAGAGGCAACCCATAGGGACATCAGCACAGACAGACAAGGACTACAAGGAGCAACCACCAGCTCCACTGTTTGAGCCTGGTGAGCTCCAGTCATGGTCTTTCTGGAGAGCTGGGATTGCTGAGTTCGTAGCAACTTTCTTGTTCCTTTACATCACAGTCTTGACTGTCATGGGTGTTAATAGGGCACCTACCAAGTGTGCCAGTGTTGGTATCCAAGGCATTGCTTGGGCCTTTGGTGGCATGATCTTTGCCCTTGTTTACTGCACTGCTGGTATCTCAGGTTAGTTAGATCACTTATCTCTTTGTCTCTGTTTGTTTTGTCATTGCTGAATTCTTCCTTCCTTCTCAAGAAAAGGAAAAAGATTCTCACCAACTATTTTTTCTTGCATGTGACTTGTTTCTTCGGATATCATTCGATTTCTACGCTAAAAATAATTTTACAAAAAGTTTGAAACTTGTTTGTTGTGTTTGATCACTTTGATATAAATTTGTATATTTTATTGGCCATTTCCTTGAACCTTGTTGGGTGCTGAGAGAAAAAAGGAAAAAAAAATGTGTTTTTGCTTCACAGTCTGTTTTGTTTTGTTTGAATCTCTGTGATTCACAAGAATTCTTTAATTGTTGAAAGAATTGGGGGAAGCAAAAAGCTGGTCTCGTTCGTTATATTGTCATGATGTTATATCTCAGGTGAGTCGAACTGTTACAGTACATAGTAGGTTCAGTTGGGTCATAAAATGGCGGTTAGGGACTGCTTGGGTCCCAAAACATGGAAAAGTCTTGACTTTTCAAAACTCTATTTTCTCAGCTTTGTCTAGTAACTAAACAGAGAGAGTTGATGACTTTTCTGCAACATGTTCTCGAAAATTTTTCAGGTAATTTTTATTAACTTTTTGCATGTTCATGCTCTGGATAGGTGGACACATCAACCCAGCTGTGACATTTGGTCTCTTCTTGGCAAGGAAGCTCTCTCTGACCAGAGCCATTTTCTACATTGTAATGCAATGCCTTGGCGCTATATGTGGTGCCGGGGTTGTGAAGGGATTCCAGCCATCGAGGTATGAGGTGTTAGGTGGTGGAGCCAACGTGGTGAACCATGGCTACACCAAGGGGGATGGCCTTGGAGCTGAGATTGTTGGTACATTTGTGCTTGTTTACACTGTTTTCTCAGCAACTGATGCCAAGAGAAATGCAAGAGACTCTCATGTCCCTGTAAGTATTTCTCCTCTATAAGCAAGTGTACTTTTCCTTTGCTTAGTTGTTCCCAATGCTGGTTTTAAGTTAAGGTTTCAAATAGGAGATTAGTTTACTTTGGGAAGTAGGTAATACATATACATTGAATCTCTATGATTTATAGCTAGTTTAAAGCATTTTTCGTAAATTTTTCAAAAAAAAAAATAGCAATCTCCTTATGTCATTGATATCTGATATATAAGTGTTCTTTTGGCTGAATATTAGTTATGCAGTTGAGTTGACTAAATAGGAATGTAATTGTAAATGTTAATTTCACTAGGCGGTTCAAATTATATTGTACCTTTATCCAAATTTAAGTGGGGGTGCAGATAATGCATGCAAATGTGTCTATCTTGGCAATAGGTTTCCGATGAACTCTCCTCATCAATATACTAACTTCTTGTTAAGAATTATGGAAAAAGTTTTCTGAATGACATTGGTAGTGTTCAGTGTGTGAGAGAGTAAAGTTGATCTCTGATAATCTTAACCACATGTTGGCAGGCACCCCCTTTCATCATTTACAGTCCATTGAGGTGAATGAGTACATTTAATGTAAATTAGTGATACCACATTTATTCTGATCACGATAAAATGCGGATATGTGGTTTATTTTATCTAGGGCTATGTAAACTAGTGAATTTGGTGTGCTTGCAAAGATGGTTGGGTGCATGACTTAATGTTATTGACTTTGAGAATTTCAATTTTGAGCATTTTACCCCACCATTTTACTATCTTTATTTGGTCATGCTCTGTAAGTGACGACTTCACTTCTGGGAAAAAATTAGCCAAATTGTTATTTAGCAACTTCATGCTCTATGATAGTCCAATCGAACCATAGATAAGGTTAACACACCTAATGGTCTAGGCTCCATATTGAGTTAAATTGTGTTGCTGCATCTAGTTCTATTTCCTAGGGAGAATCACTCTAGGACCATTAGTGCAGACAAGTTCATTTGTGGCAGTGAATTAAACAATGCTATAAATCTTTCTTGCTGTCCACTGTGACTAGCACAAAGCAAATTATTTTAGGTCCATAAAACTATCTCCTTCTGCTTCCTACTATACTCTAGCTTGTTGTCCTTGTTTTCCTATTTCAGTTTGCTTTAGGAGGCTGGCTGTTGACATCATTGGATTATTTCATTTGCAGATATTGGCCCCGCTGCCTATTGGCTTTGCAGTGTTCTTGGTTCACTTGGCAACCATCCCAATCACAGGAACAGGCATTAACCCTGCCAGGAGCCTTGGAGCAGCCATCATCTATAATAGGGACCATGCTTGGGATGACCATGTAAGTTTAAAATATATAACCATATTGACATATAATTTTTTTTCTTTGATTTATGCTTGAGATAATAGCTTACATTTCATAAACAATTTTTTTTCCTTTGTCAGTGGATCTTCTGGGTTGGACCCTTCATTGGGGCTGCACTTGCTGCACTTTACCACCAAATAGTCATCCGAGCCATCCCATTTAAGACCAGAGCTTGAAATCATGGTTTTTGGTTTTTATCTAGTATTATGTGTTTAATGGTATGTACTCTGAGCTTATTCTGGTATCCAGATTGGGAATCGGGGAAATCATGATTGTGTATAAAGATGTTTGACTTCCTACTATCAGCAACCTTTTTTCTCAATGTAAGAAGTGTCTTTTATCACTTCAGTCTGCGTTTCTGTTAAGTCTCCAACAAAGCAAACCTTTGCTGTCCGCACATGACTGAACTGATTTATGGGCCCTAGCTTATAAGGAACATTGGGTTGATCTGAAAGCCACCCAAAATGAGTTCTATCAACTCAACCCATAAACTGAAGAATTTGCCTCAATTCTTGCTCAATTACTGCTCGAAGACAGCCCAAAACTGTCCAGTGTAAATGTTCGGCCAATGAGTCAGGTACAAGTTGCTAGTCATAATTGCAGGAAGAAAACACCATAAATAAGATGTTGGGGGCAACATTTTATGGGTGAGGTTGTTGGTGGCTGCATCTACCTACCCAGTTTCCCATCCCTCAAATCTCTGCATATGGTTTGGCTCTTAATTTCCACCAATAAATACATCACAACTTAAATTCAAGACCCTTCCACCCCATTTTGGATTAATTCATTAAATAACTCTGATCTTTGGACAACATCCCAAAGATTTTTTAATGCCCGTGAAGTGCTAAACGTTGCTGGCTTCACGTTTTGGCTCACTTTTGAAAAGAGATGTGAACTGTGGGAAATATTGATGAAGGGTTTTATTCTAGTTGACAATTTAGTCTATTTTCCATCTAACTCCAATCAATTCCGTAACCGAAAATGCAGCTCGTAATAAAAATTACGTTTTTGCCTGTTTTGAAATTGAGAAAGGGAATGGGACATTTGAGAAAGACTAAACTTATTCCGATTTTGAACATTAACACGTCTTTTAATGCAGGCCATAAGGGTTCTGATTAATTGAAATGGAAAAGCAAGCAATGAGAGTGACTCTCCTACTGTTTCCAACAAAAGTCTTGCTAAAATCCCTTATTTTTCCCACACGTAATCAAATTCTTACTTGCTTGGATTAAGAATGTAAGGCCACCTATAAAGACAGAAAAACCCCATTTGAAACTCCTGGAATTTCCAACTACTCCAACCAACTCTAGCAAGCCAACTCCCATAAAATTTAATTTATATTTGCTTATAAGATTTATCCAACATTCCTATTTCATGCAGTTATTTCATATACTAAGAATATCATGTGAATTTGACAAAAGAACGACATTAAAACGTTAGTTTCAATGTCCACTTTTTCCTTATCTTGCCATTTTCTTCTAACATTTTGATTCTGTCTTACGACTAATATTCTACTTATGATTAATAAATAACTAATTATAATTAAAACGTTTTTTATTATTTTTATGTTACATGACATGTTAGCTTATTATAATAAATAGTTAGATGTTATGTTCAAATGATGTTGTTTACTTTTCATGCCAATGGTATATGAATATTAAAACTAAATAATATTTTAATTAGGAAAATAAATTAATAATTTGTTATAAAAATCTATTTAATTTAAAATAATAGTATAAGAATTTATTAAAGGGAAAAAATAATATGAATTTATTTAAATTTTCTTATAAAATAAAAAAAAACATTATGAATAATATTATAATTTAACAATACCATACCCGTTTAACTTTTAATTTCTACGAAGTCTAACCATGCTGGTGCAAGAAATTATTGCTATGCTCTCAAGATGCAAAGACCAATAGGGAGACGCCATGAAATAAAATAAAAAACAAAATTATTCATCCATGTAATAACAAATTGCAGTGGCAATAAATTTGATCGCTCGCCGACATGTCACTTTGTAATAGGTCCTTTTCACGTATTAATTTCATCATGTGGCCTTTAAATACTTTTTTTTTTATTTTATTTTTAACTCACACTAGCTTCAAGTCAAATCGTCTGGCAGATGACACCAAATAAAAAAAAAATAATAAGGAAGAAGAGAGAACTTTAATTTTCAAAGGCAACTGTTCCGTCGGTTCCAACAAGTAACTAAAATTGAGCTTATAATCTAATTAGGAAATATAGGTCAAATATTTGTTCTGTCGGGCCACCAATCTTTGATCTAAAATATATCTAATTTTATTTTGCGGTGGTAGAGCCACCTTTGGCTTAGTTAATTATAAGCATGGTTTTACCATATCAGCTCAACACAGTCTAGAATATAGAGATCCTTCCAACAAAAAAAAAAAAAAAATTACCAAGCAAAATTACCCTTTTATTTATGTATAAGTATAGTGTTATTAGTATAATTATGTAATATTATTTAATCATAAAGTGTCATCTTATAAAGACGTAAAGATAAAAATTTTAAAATTTTTTTATTTAAATATTTTTAATTTTTTAAATTATTTATTAACAAAATAATAATATTTAGTATGTTAATGATGATTATGATGATGAAGACTGGAAAGGTAGTGTTCAGTGGAAGGAAAAGTTACAGTAGTAAAAGCAACAGGCAGCGATGGTAGATGTAAATATAATTATAAGCAAGTTAACATGTATACTTGAAGTAGTGACAGAGGGGAGGTGGTGGCCAACTCATCACTTTTATTTTTTAATTTTTTTATTATTATATATATATAAAATGTGAGATATATAATTATTTTTTTTGTCATTTTTAATATAAAATCTTGAATACATTATTATTATTACGATAAAGGAAAAGAATGTAAATTAAAATAGATTAAGAATAAAAAGGATAAAGAGATTCGTAAATAAACAGAAAGTATCGGATTTGGTATATTGCTTGGCTTGGTAAAAAGGAAATNGGTCGTTTAAGGTAAAAGGTTAATTTTTTTTTTTTTGTTGTAGATGTTTCCATTTTGTAATTTTGATTTGGCTCTAGCGTCAAAATTTGCATTCTTTTCTTTTATTGAAAGTTAACCACTTGGTATTTTAGACAAGATTTGTAAATTTTGTTCAATAGAAACTCTTGGATATACAGAAAAGTAATGGAAATATATTGCCTTTGTTAAAAAATATTCAAGAACTTTTTTTGATTTATATATGAAGGGTATATCAGTCACTTCAAAAAATACTCTGCGTGTCTGACCCGCCATAATCTCAGACCCATTATCGTAATTTCATACTTCAACCGCCACATTTAAAACACAACGTCCCTCTCTCCTACCCCAACGCCTGTTCACTTGGCCCCTTGAAAGAGCAGAGGCGTTCACTTGGCCCCTTGAAAGAGCAGAGGAAAACAGAACAATTAAATAGGGAAAAGGGACAAGGGAAAAGAGAGAAGAAAAATGGCTCCAGCGAAATCGGGGCGAAGCTTTCCTTCGATAACGAAATGCGAAGGTTCGACGTACGAATCGATAGCCGCCGACCTCGACGGCACGCTTTTAATCTCTCGAAGCTCTTTTCCTTACTTCATGCTTGTCGCCGTCGAAGCTGGAAGCCTCCTTCGAGGTCTTATCCTTCTTCTCTCTCTGCCTCTGGTCATTGTTTCTTATCTCTTCATTTCCGAAGCTATTGGTATCCAAATCCTCATATTTATCTCCTTCGGTGGACTCAAGATCCGCGACATCGAGCTCGTCTCCCGTGCTGTTCTTCCGAGGTATCAAAAAAGCAAAATAGATTCGTACCTTAATCTTAATCATTTTAAAGATAGTCAAACTTAATCGATAATAAACTTTTAGAAGTAGTTTCTACTTAAGTTAATGAGGTTTTTTTTATGTTAATAATTTGGATAGGTTTTATGCTGCGAATGTGAGGAAGGAAAGTTTCGAGGTGTTTGACAGATGTAAGAGGAAAGTGGTGGTGACGGCGAATCCGACGTTCATGGTGGAGCCGTTTGTGAAGGATTTTCTCGGTGGAGACAAGGTTTTAGGCACAGAAATTGAAGTGAACCCCAAAACAAAGAAGGCCACGGGGTTTGTCAAGAAGCCTGGGGTTTTAGTCTCGGAGTTGAAGAGACTGGCCATTTTGAAGGAGTTTGGAGAGGAATCACCTGATCTTGGAATCGGAGACCGTGAATCTGATCATGATTTCATGTCAATTTGCAAGGTTCGTCTTCTTGCTACTTACTGGTACTTGTTCTGAACATATTACATCAATCTCATGACTTTCATATGTTTACGGATGCTTAGTAGTATATATCAAGCTTTGATTCTTTGATTTTTCCTTTTTTCTTTTTCTCTTTCTCAATATTGAGAATAATTAATGTTCTTTTCTTTTTGTTTTAAATAAGTGAAGAGTTAACGTGGTAATCTTGCTAAACATATTTATATATATCATTAAATTCATGGTAGGTGCAACTTGATGATCTTAAATTGCTTGTTGCTTTCATTTATTTATTACCCTTTAGACCACTCTAATTAGCCTAAGAAGGTCGGTAGTCTTGTTTTTTTTGGTACAAGAAAATAAATATTGTTTTTTATTCGAAAGAAGGAGAATTTAAATTTATTTATTTGAACGAAGACAGGTACAGTAACCATTAAATTAAATGTACGAGTAAAATAAATATTGTCCATTACGCTTAAATAGCCTAAACAATTTGAAGTGAAAATACTTTCGAATTCGATCAGTGAAGTGGCGGCCGGACAGCAAACACTTGGGGTTCGGTTAATGAATGAGTTCGATTGGACCCACAGTCTTAACTCCGCTCAACGGCCCGCCAGCAGAAGTTAGCTGCACCACCCCATAAATTTATGTACTTTTTGGACGCAAAGATAAATGGGTTATCATTGAATCATTTTATCTAAAGCTATAAGCTTAAAATTTTCATTTAAATATAGGCATGTAATTATTGTAGTATTATTTAATGTTTAGGGGTATAGTTCCTTAATAAGTCTTAGATTTGTCCAAGTGTCAATTTTGCTAATTAAATTTATGAATTTTGATGGGAAATGAATTGTGATAAACTATTGCTGCGATGTACGTAAACAGGAGGGCTACATGGTGCACCCTAGCAAATCAGCAACACCAGTACCTCTTGATCGCCTAAAGAGCCGCATCATCTTCCATGATGGTCGCTTTGTCCAGCGCCCGGACCCGCTCAATGCCTTGATCACCTATATGTGGCTGCCATTTGGCTTCATCCTATCCATCGTTCGCGTTTACTTCAATCTACCTTTACCAGAGCGTATCGTACGCTACACATACGAAATGCTGGGCATCCACCTCGTGATCCGCGGGAAGCGTCCTCCCCCTCCATCCCCTGGGACCCCAGGCAACCTCTACGTCTGCAATCACCGTTCAGCTCTTGATCCAATCGTGATTGCCATCGCACTCGGTCGCAAAGTTTCGTGTGTCACGTACAGCGTAAGCCGCCTCTCGAGGTTCCTGTCTCCAATCCCAGCCGTCGCTTTAACTCGTGATCGTGCGGCTGATGCTGCTAGAATTTCAGAACTATTGCAAAAAGGTGATCTAGTTGTGTGCCCAGAGGGGACCACGTGCCGCGAGCAGTTCCTGTTGCGATTCAGTGCTTTGTTCGCAGAGTTGAGCGATAGGATCGTGCCCGTGGCGGTCAATTGCAGGCAGAACATGTTTTATGGTACGACCGTGAGAGGGGTCAAATTTTGGGACCCTTATTTTTTCTTCATGAATCCTAGGCCAACGTACGAGGTCACTTTCCTTGATCGTTTGCCGGAGGAGATGACGGTTAAGGCCGGAGGGAAATCGTCGATTGAGGTGGCCAATCACGTGCAGAAGGTGCTGGGCGATATCCTGGGGTTTGAGTGCACTGGATTGACTAGGAAGGATAAATATCTGTTGCTTGGAGGAAACGATGGTAAGGTTGAATCAATGTACAATGCCAAGAAATAATTTGGGTTGTGGATTTTCTTAAAGCATTTGAGTTTAAGAGAATGAGGTGCTTGATTCCTTTGATAAATTTCTAAACAGAAAAAGTCCTGAGAGGCTTACTGAGTATTTGTTAAATGTATAATTGTTTAGACTTTGGATTTCTTTCCTCATGTAAACCTTGCTAATGTCTGATGGATTATTAACCATCTCGATAATGAGATCATAAATAGCTAAAGTTTTATTAGATTTGAAAGAGGTGGTATTTGCACGAGTTCTCTCCCTTTTTTATTAAAGATGACGTTTGTTTAGATAATCAAGAAAATTACAAATATCTATAAATTAGTATGAGTGAGTAAAAGTTGATTAAAATCAATTTAATGAATAAAATTTGATTATTCAATTTGACGGTTAATTTGATTAAAATAATCAGTTCAATTAAAATAGGTGAATAATTAACATAAATTTTTGATCGATTAGTTGAACTAATCAATTTTAAAATGAATATAAAGATTTGAAGTCAATGTTTTAATGGATAATAATTTTATGGATTCAGTTTTATGAAAGGATATCAACAAATTTTGACATATTTTAATTATAATCATTAATTTAATTTTATAATAAATATTCAAAAATTACTTTAAATTATTAATTAAATAAATATGATTTTTTGCAATAACACAATTAGATTTTACAATTATGGTTAATCAATATCAATGTAGCATAATAATTTTCACAAAAATAAATTTATTAGAGAAATGACTAGATACTTCGACCATTGTTCTAATTGACATGACAATAGCCGTTAATTAATCTATTTTAAGATTTCATAATAATTTTTACAAAAACAAGTTTACTAGTAAAGTGACCAAATATCTCGAACATTGTTTTAATCAAAACAAAACAAGATTAGATTTTATAATCATGATTAATTAATTCATCTCAATATCTCATAATAATTTTCACGAAAACAAATCTATTGAATACCCGAAACACCGTTCTAATCGAAGTAAAAAAATAAATCCTGTTCAAGTGTGATTTTGCTCACCCTAATTGGGTCTCATTTTGTTTTGTGAAAAATGACATTAAAACAAAGTTGGGCATGTTTAAGGCCCCAGCAATGCAGGCCTTAAGTAGCCTTAGGTGCTGTACTAACCAACAAAATGGGTGCATTGATTAATCAGTTTAATGATCATTCAGGACAATGTCACTCGACATTTCACATGTAATTTCTATATTATAGGTTGTGCTGGATTGAGAATATGAAAACATACAAAAAAGAACATAAAATTTCAATACGAATCGAGCATTTTGCTCATTGATTGGTACATAATCCTCTGTGTAAAGAGTAAGATTCGAATCCATCTCTTTAATTATAAAAAAAAAAATTAAAAAAAATATAAAAATTCAATACTAATACAATATTCAGTTGCAGGACTATGCTACATACCAGTATTAATTGAAAAGTTTACTGTTAATAAGAGGTTTTATGTTGCTGTTTAAGGTTGGGTTGATCCTCGGACTCCGATTGACAAGTGAAGTTCATGCGGGAAGAGTGAGGTTGGAAATTACCTGTTGTTCTTCTGTTCCTGCCTTGCCTGGGTCAGCCGCCACATTATAAATATCCTTTCCGCTGATTTTTTTTTGGTAGAACACTTTCCACTTGTCACGATGCGAATATTGCACGCATGATTTTTTAAATAAAAAAGTGATTACTGGAAAATTGCATCACTTTAATATCCTTTCAGGTCCTTTTCCGGCGTGCCTTTTGTCCGAACGCAACATGTTGCAGCGATGGGCGAGGCACGGTTGAGATTTCCTCATCCGAACTACCAAAAACCCTCATTCGAAACCACTTATTTACCGTCTCTGCCATACATTTCTCGCCCGTAATTTCGAATTGCATGGAGGGGTATTTCCCTAATCCTGTCCGTTCCTCTTGAGGACCGTTCATCCCTCAGAGGATGATAGGCCACGTGTCATACTCTCGACCCTCCTTTGCTTCGGTATGTTAAAACCACTGGGACTTTTCCCGCTTTGAAAAAAAGAGAAAAAAGCTCCACAACAAAATTGTAAGGAAGAAAAAAGAAAAAAAAGAAAACTCTGTTTATCTATTCCAGAGTCGGAGAACGTTGGCACAAAGAGCTAAACACGGTGTCGTTTCTTAGATTTTTGAACTGAAATGGTATAATTAGCTCTTTAGCTTCAAGCTCTTTCACTGTAAAACTGGTTATCTGGCAATGGCTATCGGCGGTCTGATTTCGAACCGGAATTTCGGTTCTTTTATCGGTTCAGGTATTGTTTAACTTCCTTTATTGAATACCAATCCTGTTTGGAGATTATTTCAATAGTTGTTTGAGCTTAATATTTAGCTGCTTTTTTTACATTTTCATTTCTCTTGTGAATTTGTTGCTTGCATGTTCTTATTTCCCCCCCTAATTTATTGGCTCCTGGTAACAGTTTTTTTCTTAAAGTTATAATTATTTCATATTGATTTTTTTAAGTATAGTCTCTTTGGATTTGAATTAGTTTAAAGTGGATAAGAGTAGCTTAGATTCCGTGGAATCAGTGGATATTTATGAAATTTTGATGAAATTTGATTGCATGCAATATCGGAATTTAACTTTGTATTCTGAAGTTCAAGTGTGGAGTTGATAAATGATGTTGCTGTTAAATTGTAAATTTTATTTTACTGCTGACTATAGTGATTTACTTGAAAAACAGTTTGAAATTAATTGATCGATGAGGAGGCAATAATTTCATTGAATTAGTTTGAAGTGGGTAAGAGTAGCTTAGATTCCATGGAATCATTGAATATTTATGAAATTTAGATGAAAATTTGATTGCATGCAATATTAGAATTTAACTTTGTATTCTAAAGTTCAAGTGTGGAGTTGATAAATGATGTTGCCGTTAAATTGTTTTGAAAGTTTTGTTTTACTGCTGACTATAGTGATTTACTTGATAAACGGTTTGAAATTAATTGATCGATGAGGAAGCAATAATTCCAGTTTTTTGTCCTATTCATTTTTATTTTTTCCATAAAATCTTCTTGGAATTGTTCTGCAATACTAGAATATACTTAAATTGGGATTTTATTGGTTTATGGTTTTGTTGGACATGAGATTGGTGTGGACTGTGGAGTAAAAGTTCTTACTGGTCATTAATTTGGGGAATCCGCCCTGTCTGGATACTCCTGTGATTCTCCTCTGTCTATCTTAAATGTGTATTACATGCAACTGCTGTAGTTTGGATTTTAATGAATTTGTTTCTTCTATTTGGAGATTCCTTATGAGGTTCCTTGTCCTTATTATGGCAATTTCTATGCTAAGTTAGTACACAAATGAAGCATCGGTTACATTGAGAATATCTATGTAATTTGTTAGTTCTGAGGCGAGTTGTAGTAAAACTCTGATAATGGCAGGTAAACTATGTCGAGGGGAGCAAGCCATCTTACTTCACAGGGGAGAGAGATCAGCTGTTGCTGTGGTGCATGGGAAAATGTTGTATCGAAAGTTATGCAGTCAAACGGCAAATGGTTTTATATCTGGATACTCATTTGGTCCATTTCTTCAGACTACTGTTCATTTAGATGAAAACACTTTGAAACCCATATCAATTTCTCGTAATGGCAGACAACCTATTTCTTCATTGTCCCTGCACCATTCTGAGAAATCTCACAGAGTTTATCCTCAACAACGAAGTAGAGGAAGTTTTGGATGTTATTCTTCTTCAAGTCCCTCGCTTGGACGTTGGCTTGAGCCAGGTGATGAGGATAGAATAAGAAAAAACAGGACTCGTGCTTACTATAAGTCTGAGGAGTATGACATAACAGAAGCGAAGGTGGACCCTTTGCCGTCTCCAGAAGCAACCAATGAAGTGGTTCTAGTTGAAGGAGAGATGCAGGAAGCAGTCCCTTGGTGGCAGAGTTTTCCGAAGCGCTGGTTTATCGTACTGCTCTGTTTTGCAGCATTTCTGTTATGCAACATGGACCGTGTGAGTAATTCTCATTGTGAACAATAGCACTGTAAAACTTCTCTACATGCATCCTGACTGAGCTGTGTTATATATGCCTTTTGCAGGTAAACATGAGCATTGCAATACTCCCCATGTCAAAAGAGTTCAACTGGAACAGTGCAACAGTTGGTTTGATTCAGTCCTCTTTTTTCTGGGGCTACCTCCTCACTCAGGTCTGTCTCAAATATAGAATATGCATGATTATGTTTCTACAGAGGATGTGCTAATACATCAGCATACAGCGTTTCAAGCTTCAAAAATTGTTGCATATGTCAATCTTCTAATTTTGATGCATACTTTAACAACTATATGTTTTTAAATTCACTGTTTGTTTATGCTAGAAATTCTTTTAATCTTTTTTAGTTGCCCTTTTCTTTAACATACAGATTCTTGGAGGCATATGGGCAGATAAATTTGGTGGAAAGCTGGTCTTAGGTTTTGGAGTTATCTGGTGGTCAGTAGCTACAATTTTGACACCTATTGCTGCAAGAATTGGACTTCCATTTTTGCTTACAATGCGAGCTTTTATGGGAATTGGCGAGGTTGGATCTGATTTGTTTGTTGGTTTTTAATTTTTATCCTGTACTGTCCTGTGGTTAACTACCTAACTACCTTCAATAATCACATGCTCACTGAAGCAGCCTTCTTATTTTCTGTACAAACACACTAGGAAGGTAGAATTTTTTTATTAACAGTTACTTATGAGTTGGAAGTAGATGAAAGAATGACAGAAAAAGAAAAATAAACATTCTCAAATGGATTAGAGTTTTATCCTATGTAACTCTGTATAATTTTCAATTTGTTATAATAATATTAATGCATATTTGATCTGGCCTCTGTCTATGCTTCCTTATTCACTTAGCCAACAGTTCCCCACCTTTCTAGAAAGAGAGTGTAAGGGATTCTCATCCATTTGAGTTATTTTCTTTTCAGGGTGTGGCTATGCCAGCAATGAACAACCTACTTTCTAAGTGGATTCCAGTGTCAGAGAGAAGCAGATCACTTGCACTTGTATACAGTGGAATGTATCTCGGTTCTGTTACTGGGCTGGCTTTCTCTCCTATCTTAATCCACAAGTTTGGGTGGCCATCTGTATTCTACTCATTTGGCTCCCTTGGAAGTATCTGGTTTGCATTATGGCTGAGAAAAGTGAGTTGCTGATTCCTTTAGCTTTTATTCAAAATATATCACAAGAATCAATGTAAAAACCTGACCTCTGGAACTCACCATTTGTAAGTGATTAGGCTGACTGATGCTAGATATGAGGTCAAAACAAGTTGATCCTGTTCATACCATGGTCCTACAGGACATGTTAGAAGGCCAGCAGTTTTCTGCTCCATTATTAATGAAAATTTTTTTTTTTGAAAGGCATTACTAAAAGGTTTTTGACTGCCAATCTTACTTTTTTCAATGGATCACACACTCTAAACAAGTACAGAAGATTCTGGTTTTGGATATTCTATATGTATAAAAGGTGAATGAATTAATGTACTTGCATGTGGATGTCATTCCTTGGTACTCACTTTGAAAACTTTTTCTGCCTCTTTTATGGTTGCTTCCCAGGCATATAGCTCCCCAAATGAAGACCCCAAGCTTAGTAAAGAAGAAAAGAAACTAATCATGGGAGGGAGCATATCAAAAGAACCTGTTAAGATCATTCCATGGCGATTAATATTATCGAAAGCCCCTGTTTGGGCTCTCATAATCTCTCACTTCTGCCATAATTGGGGAACTTTTATTCTCTTGACATGGATGCCTACCTACTACAATCAGGTATTAAGACGTGGTTCAATAAACAATATTTGCTGACAAATGTAATTTTGTTCTATCTATAATAAAAACACAACTTTACAGTTGACATCAACTCCACGGCATGTGTTTCATATGCTTCACATTTTCACTTGCATTGGCAATCTTCTTTTATCTGAATATCAATGTTGGCTCTGACTTGTATTAAGGTGAAGATAATTGACAGTTGCTGCTTAGCACATGTTGCCTTGTTGGCTATGAGGCATGCAGTGTATATGGCTCCCTGCTCCTTTACAGGCTGCACTGATGTTGCAGCCCATGCCTTTCCCATGGCATACACCTTAGCCTGCCAGAAGTTCATGCCAGTAGTGCTGGGGAATAGATTTACTGATCATTGATTGCTGAATTTCTTGCTGCTGTTGCTTAGCTATCTTACCTTTAACAGTTTACAAATCTAAGCCAGCAGCTGGAAAATTATATTCAAATCTCTATTTTGCCTTCTCCTTTGTTTTTGATGGCCAGTGTCATGGTGGTTCTCACAGGTTTTGAAGTTCAACCTCACTGAATCTGGACTCTTCTGTGTATTGCCATGGTTGACTATGGCTGCCTTTGCAAATATAGGAGGATGGATTGCAGACACACTCGTGAGTAAAGGTCTTTCCATAACTGCAGTTCGTAAGGCAAGGATGAATTCTTCTTTGATTCTTAAAAATTTAATATATTTCACGGGGTTGTTAAATGCTTGAGAATAAAGCTTCTGGTATTTGATTAATACTCTGGTTATAACACTTCTGATTCTTATTTAAATTCAATCCCCAGGTCGTCTTTTCTGCATGCATCATTCCCTCATGGTATCACAAACAACTTTTACAATATTAGAAATTTTATAAATTGCAAAGTTAACTTGGCTTATTGAGTGAACAAAAGTACACGCATGAGTCTGCATTTTTATATATACAGTGGAAGTCTTACATGGCATTTAGAAGTGACCTTCTAAGATGAGATAAAAAGCCGTTTAGTAGTTCAGTCAAAATGTTGGTCAAATGATGGTGACACTACTCGGTTCATACTCCTTTTATGTAATCCTATCTGAAACCTATTAATTTTGCAGATCATGCAATCGATAGGTTTTCTGGGACCAGCCTTCTTCCTTACACAGCTAAGCCATGTCAGGACACCTGCTATGGCAGTGCTGTGCATGGCATGTAGTCAGGTATCATCTTGTTTGATTTCAGTTTCATCTGAGCTTCAAATTGCTGCAATGTCATATTCATTTTTTATTCCTCCTCAAGTATGAGCTTCTTATCTACCTAAACTTCGCTTTAGCATATATGAAAACCAGTATGTGCAGTAAACTCTTGTTTATTTATGATGAACTCCTGTCTTAGACTGGCCAAAATAAAAAATGAACACCTATCTTGGGTGTTTGGTTTCTATTGAGGTTGTAAAATCAGATGCAACTAACTAATTTGTCAAATCTGGCAGAGATATTGATCCATAAATGCTTTCTCCTGGCCAGGGATCTGATGCATTCTCTCAGTCTGGTCTTTATTCCAATCACCAAGACATTGGCCCACGCTATGCAGTGAGTCTTTTGGCTATCCTTTTTTTAATGCAGTATTAGACAAATGCATAACCACAGGAGATGTCACTTGTGATTAAAACTCTCAGTACTTTTCTGCTCCTACTGTACTGTCATATATTACTATTTTTGTAGAAATGTGCAAGATGGAATCAATCTTTCCAAACACTTAGTCCAATCATTGGTAAAATCAGTTTGATGTGTCTGTTGAGAGCTAGAACTCATAACTACAGATTGATAACTGAAATTTTGATCACCCACAATATATCTATAGTTTTTGAGGCATTTTCTTTAGAGAAATTCTCTGTGCAGTTTACTTCAAATAATTCCCTTAATCAACGATGTTTCTTGTCACAAATGGTATTTTTCCTTCTTCTGAAAGTAAGCTGATAATGTCAATCACAGGGAGTTCTATTAGGACTGTCAAACACAGCCGGAGTGCTGGCTGGTGTTTTTGGTACAGCTGCAACTGGCTACATACTCCAACGAGGTATGTCTGAATCTGCGCTCAGCTTACCTTGACGTTGATCTTCTTCTTGAATTCCTCCTACCAAGTTTATTATTCACATCTGGAAATTCCATCTCTGCAGGCTCATGGAACGATGTGTTTAAGGTGTCAGTTGCATTATACATCATAGGCACATTAGTCTGGAACTTATTTTCAACTGGAGAGAAGGTTCTCGACTAGGAAAATTCTATAGCAGGAACTAGGAAGATTGGAAGCCTACATAACTCAAAAGAGAACAACTTTCGAAGTAATAGAAGGGAGCGTGCGTACCAGGGCGGGTGAAAGAAACCCAGCTGAAAGCAGCTAAGTGCCAATGATCAAAAGCTTTTTACCAACTTGTAAGGCCCTCTTGTACTTGAAAACAAACATTTAACCTTGCTGGAAAAATGTTTTCAGCCCAAAGTTCCTTTTTTCATTTAATTTATGTGTTTCTTTATGGGTAAATGTTTTGTACCAACACATGAAATATCTTCTTTGCCCATAAAATGCTTTAAAAGCGAGACACCCTACACCAACTTCAAGTTTGTTCTAATACATGCTTGCTGATACCTGTGCTAAATTTGAACTTCCAAAGTGAAACCAATTTTACTGATGGTCCTAATACATCACCGTCGCTAAATCCGCAGCATACCTCGGCAGACCAGGTGGGCCTCATCGCGGTGGCACTCATTTTTAGCAACCCCTCGTTGGATCATTGATGCCATAATTAGAAGTTGGGTACATGCATTCATCATGCTGCTTTTCATTTAGCACTCGTACTTTTCGTGGGGAAGTTTCTGGGCCAGGCTTCTAGTCAAGATGTGGACCTTTCCCGGCCCATTTAAAAAGAAAAGAGAACACAGGGAAAGAAAGAAATTATTGACCAAATTGCAAAATACGTACTAACAGCAAATCTTATCCTTTGGCTATGGTTACTAAACACCAGTATACTTACTGTTCGATGTTTACATTTTTGTGGAATTTGTCGACCATTGGAGGATGTCCAGGTTCCTGTCTAGGATTTATTTCCTTTTCTCCTCCAGTAGTGCTCGTTAGCATTACAACATTGACAAAAGCCAGCCATGAAAAGAGAGAGAGAAGACAATTGAGATAAGGACAAGACTGATGATCCAATCCTAACTTAAAGAACACGAATAAGATCATCTATCTGATCCAAGTATATATTCATCACTCAATAATGTTATTCAAAGCAAATTAACTTACTTCATTGAATCAAGATATCACAGCAAGCTTACACAAAATATCAAATATAAAATACTAATAAAACCAACTTTAGACATATAAACAAACAAGCAGGTTAAAGAATTTTATAGAATAATTTCAAAGGGTTCCCTACAAGAAAAGCAAGAGTAATTTAAATTGTAAATAAATACCTCTCTCTCTCTCTCTCTTATATGAATGATGAAGCTTAAAAAGTTATGCCATGATTATGAATTGAACCTTCCCCTGTGAAATCAACTTGTCCTTCCACTCCCCCTGAGCTTTTGCTCAATATCCGTGAACAATTTAACCTCAATGGCCCCACTCGCACGCCCTCTTCCCTACACGAAATTGAAAGAATAAACAGCCAAAAGAACTTTGCCTTCCCCACCCCTACACACGCGCCTTCCATGTGAGTTTAATTTTCACCACCACGCCTTAAATATTCTCACCCAATTCCACCAACACCCGCCCCCTCCCCATCCGCCTCTGATCTCTTTCACACTAAATAATCACAATTGACCATTGCATTTACCATGCAGCTCTCCTTCTCTCTCTTCACTAATTATCTTCTCAACAATCGCTCCCAAATCTCTCCTTGCCACGTTTACTTTAAGCCCATATTTCATAAACAAAGTCAGCGACATCTTCTGCTCCACCTTATGCCCGGGCACCAAGGTCAGCTTATGCCTCAGCAACGCCGCCGCCGCCACCGACTTCATTTGAAGATAAGCCAAATCCTTCCCTAAACATATCCTTGGCCCAGCATTGAATGAGACGAATTTATAAGAGTCATGCATGATAAATTTATTTCCGTCAGCTGATAACCACCTCTCTGGACGAAACTCAAGGCAATCGTCGCCCCAAGTTGACCTCATTCTCCCCACTGAATATATTGAATACGTCACCGACGACCCTGCCGGAACAAATGTCCCGTCAGGCAACACGTCATCAGCCACCACGTGCTTTGAATCCTCCGGCACCGAAGGGTAGAGCCTTAAGGTTTCTGATAAAGCTGCCTTCAAATATATCAATCGGTCAACTTCTTCGAACCCCAAGGGCTCATCGAGCCACGCTGACGTGTCAACGCCACGTGTCTCGATTAGGACAGTGCAGATTTCACGTAGGATTTTGTCTTCAACTGTTGGGTGTTGGGTGACGAGCCAGAAGAACCAGCTGAGGGCAACTGATGACGTGTCACGCCCAGCTAGGATGAAATTAAGTGCCACGTGTTGGAGAAACTCGTCTGAGTAGGACTCTTTTTTCTTCATGAATCTTGAGAGCAAATCGTCGTGTGGGTTCCCGTCTTTTTGCTGATTCAGCAACTCTTGCTTACGTGCGTTGATGACATCGGATAAATACTTGTCGATGTGGACAAGGCTTCGGCTCAAGCTCACTTCCATCCCAAGCCGAAGCCATTTCTTTAGCTTCCATAAAACCTCCGGCAAAATAAACCTTTGAAGAGAGGCTTCAGTGGCTCGATCAAAAGCTGAAGCGAAGCCGTTTTCGGGTAACCCTTGGGCGCATGTCTGTGGGTCCTTTCCAAAAGCCAATCCACAAATGTTATCAAAGGTGAGCCGTAGCAATACGTCTTGTAGATCAACCGGCTCGGCTTTATTTTGAGCTTTCTCAAGAATGGGGCAGAACCGGAGCTTGATGGCTCTAGTGACCCATCGAGCCATGGCTTGGCGAAGAGTTCTGGTGGTGAATTCCAGAGCGGCAGTCTTCCTTTGGAACCGCCACGTGTCACCATCGGAGTTGAAGATGCCTTGACCAAGCAGATCATGGAACACGGCTTGCCACGTGGGACCTTTCGGGTAATTGTCGAAACGGGTCTTGAGGATGTGCTCCAAATTCCTGGGATCGCACGTGACTGTCACGAGACCTTGCTTCCGGGCCAAGAAGGGGATGGCACAAATGCAGGTCTGGTACGTGCCGCCGCACGCGCGGAGGTTGTCGGAGATCCAGTCATGCATGCGATCACAGTTCTCGATCAAGCCTGGTAGACTGCCCAATAGAGGCCATACACGTGGACCACGTAGGGACCGTGAGATGAAGGTGAACCACAGTAGGTAAGCAGTGATAGCCGCCAAAAGAAGCAAAGCAGTAGATATATCCATGGTGTAACTAAAACAAAACAAACCCGCTCCTACTCCTTACTAAAATATTTTCTCGAGAAAAAAAAAACTTTCTTTTTCTCAGGAAAGTTGCAAAGAAGAACTCACCTCAAAAATGGGTAGTATTCCAAAAAGAGAGAAATGTGAAATCTTGAACCCCTGAATGAATAACTTTGACATGAAAAAAGAATGAGGGTTTTGGTTTGTTTTTCTTTTACGTACGTGAAAGCTGCTTCATGAGGAAAGAAAAATGGAGGGTGAAGGAAGATCTGAAAGAGAGAAGGAAATGAAGCACAAAAGAAAGAAGAAGAAGAAAAAGAGGAGAGTGATAGTACAAAATGGAGTAGAGAAAGTGGATTTATAGGTGAAATTATAATGAGAGGCAATTATTAAGGACAGTCTGTTCACTTGAATTGCACCATTTTTTCTCCTTTTTTTTTTTTCTCTCCTTACTGTCTAACCATCAGATGCACCACCATAAATGCACTGAGAGGTCGTTGAATCTTTTTAAAGGTGAAAAAATAAGTTAAAAAGGCAAGAGAGACATCATAACCCTTGTTGTTTGTAAGATACTTACAGTAGCAAAACCTCAAAAATTAACTCTTCCCCTTTCATCTCTCTTCTCTCTTCTCTTTCATCTACGATCTTCACCTAATTTTGCAGAGAAGGAAAGAGGGTCTTTAATTCAAGCATTTAATGAAGAGAATTAAATGAGTTTAGTTGAGGAACTAAGACAGAAGACTACAAAGTAAAAAAGAGAAAGAAAAACACGAGATAACAGTGAAGTTAAGAAAAGCATAGAATCAATGGGTCACACAAAAGATAAACACAGTCTGTTTTTTGGTCCCTCTAGGGTTAATAGCAAGGGGTTGCTGCTGTTTCTTGTTTGTAAATCATATATATAAGTGAAGAAAACTATGGGTTTTATAATAAAAATATTTGGGAAAAATGAGGGGGAGGGGTCCTTAAATGAAGATTGGTTCAGTCATGTGGTCTTTGGTTAGGGTTGGGTGAGCAACCCACCAACAATTTACAACGCTCCACCCCCCCTCCCGCACCTGCATGCCTTATTTTTAACATTCTTCTTGATTCTTCCCTCTACCTTACATCTCTATCCAATTTCCCTGCAGGATTCAGTAAAAAGAAAAAAAACAAAAACGAACAAATTCTTGAGACTCGATCATATACAGGTTTTGACCCTCGCTCTCTCTCTCTCTCTCTTTAAATGCTTACTATGTTAAAAAAAGGTGTGCCCATTCTTTGCTTCCATGCTTTATAGATCCTGCTAAATGAAAAAATTAAAACAAACAAAAAAAAGTCAAATGCATATAGGCACGCACACCTGAAATCTCCCACTGGTGACTTCAGCTTTTAGCAATCAGCAAGCATAATTTAATAAGAATTGCTGATTTCTAGTTGTTTTGAATCTTCCTGATTGTGTTTTCTCTTTCCCCTTCTTTTAGTAAAGAATAGGACAGTATGTAAAAGAGAGACCTTCAATGTACTCCCTTGTAGCAGGTTTCATTGCATGCCCACCCTGGATGGCACTTTTTTGGTCTGTGCATCTGGGTTTGGCAACCTCAGACCAGCATCATTGTTTCAAGATTAAAAATCCGTACAAAATCATAAGCTAAATCTTGGTATTTTATCACTTTTGATTATGTCTTGCAATGGGTGTGCTAATTAAGTAGTGCTCAAGGACATATTATTATGGCAAGCTAGATAAGAGTAACTTGTAATTTTGGGATAATTGTGTCCTCATGATCAAGGAAAAAGGAAAGAGGTTTTAGTTATTGATAAAAAAAAAATTTCTACATCATTTAAATTATTATTAATATCTTGACCATATAAATATAAGAAGAGTCTTTCAATTCATTATCAATTTGTTTTAGGTTGAACTTTCATTCTGAAAAAAAAAATTTAACATGATATTATAGCATGTGTTGTCCTCATTCTTCTGCCTTTCTATGGGTTTTTTTTAATATTGATTCATATTACGTAATAAATATTTCATCCTTTTTAAGGGGTTTTTTATATTGATTCATATTTCACGCTTCTATGTGTTGTCCTCAATCGTACACTTGAGCAGAAGTATTGAAGTGCATTTGTAATTGTACAGGCTCTTGTGTCGATTGATTCATGACATTTTAAAAAAAGTATTGAAATGATGATAAAAGAAATATTATATCTGCTAAATTAAGAGCGGGTTAAGTATATTAATATAACAAACATCTCTTCATTACTTATGGAAACATTGATAAAATGAGAATTTTTAAAGAAAGAAATTACCTAAAGATTATATTATGAGTATTAATCGAACCACCATTTTCTAAAGATAATAAGTTCATACGGTCCCTTCCAAGAAAAGTTAATAGGAATTTGCTTCTCCAGTTTGGTGTGGGGGTTGAGGATACAGCAAGAAAGAAAGAGAAGTAGACCATTGTTTTCTTGTGTAAGTCAAACCATAGTTTCTGTCACGTAAAGTTTCAGAGAAGTAGCCATGGGAATGATAAATGTATGTGGTTTGTGCAGAAGCGTTGACCTATCCTCACACTCACCTGGCTCATGCTGCAAGACTAAAGGAAAAAAGAAAAAAAAGGAGAGATAACGTATATAAATGGAAGGGGGGACCGGGCGTATTGGCTGGTGCATGCGCATTGCAGTCAAACAATATGAAATCATGGCAAAAAAGAAGGAGTAGTAATAACGTAGTCTGCAAGTTGATGGTTTTGAGGGGTTAATTGAATGTACACCATGGGAGGGGCCAAGCAAAGATTGAATGGGTTCATTCACTTTTTTTTTTTTCTGTGGGCATAATTTAAGAAATTAGGTCAAATAAGAAAAGTGGGAATGTGTTTTGTAGGTGGAATTTATTGAATGACAGACAATTCCATCTCTCTTATTTCGTTGTCATTAAATTAAAAAAAAAAGAGAGAAAATAAGGATAAGAGTGTTTGACGGGATGTCTCCAAAGATTACAGCTTGTACTTTCACTTTTAACCCTTCTGAAACGATGGATTGAAGGTAAAAAAGTGAGATCAGTTGATAACAAATTAGACTAATAACCACCTTCAAATAGTAGAATTTTAGATCAATCATAAATATTATATATATATATATATATATATATATCTACCATATATTAATTAAGAAAAAAGATACCTACATTTTGTTAATTGAAGAAAGCGTAAGATGTTACACAAGAAAAGTTAAAATCATAAAGAGTATAGGTGAAGTTTATTGTTTTTTTTTTTTTTTTTTGTCTTGTTCTAAGTTAAAAATGTTCATGGAATAAGAATCAGAAACAGGTGGCTGCTCTCAACCGTAATATTCAACATTTCAATAAATAAGAAGAAGACTATGGCTTCCATTGGAAAACTGATAGAAAAAAAATAATTAAGGGTTGGCTAAATTTAGGTGGACGGCCACATATAGCTGGGTTTAGTTAGTTAATTGAACATTAGAAAATGGTTAATCTGCTGATCCTAATTCTGTCGTCTAAGAAACTGTTTATTTGACCCAAAAAAATCATATTTCTGAATATAAAATGTTATAGGAATCACGAAAACAATGGGGATAACATAATTATTTGAAATTCATACTTTTTCCATATCATTTTTCAACAAGCAATAGGTTACCAAATATGGGGGACACAATAAAATTATTGAACATTTGGTTTCGTATAAGAAAGTAAGTGTTCCATCAAATGTAAGCAAGCTTTGTTCTCAAGTTCAAACATGGCTATGAGCCTATGACTTCTTATACTGATTTAGGTCACCCTACAAACCATTTCATTTCGTGTTGTCTTGTTTGATGTTGCGTACTCTGTTTAGTATTTTCTGGTGTAACATCAGCGCGTGAATGGAATCTCTGTAGATATTGGTAGATGGAAAAATTGGGTGTCGGCAGCCCATATTTGCATGTGAGATGGAATGTGAAGAAAACCATAACCACAACCACAAGGAATGCAGAGTTAGAAACAATAAAATGAGGGACTTTTTTTGTTTTCAGCAGTTTTTGCAACTATGAATTCAAGGGAAACAGAATTCAGATAAATTGTAAGAGAATATCTGCATGTTAAATCCCTGAATATAAATAAATTTCATGAAGGTAATACAGAAAACTAGTAGCAAGATACAATTAGACTGTTCAGACTGTGATGGACTACAATTGCCAATTCATTACTTCAGTGCCACTGACGTTATGTTAACAAAACTTGATATTGACACACAGGCTTTCGCAGTAGAAGCATGTTAAACGAGAACTATCACCTTCATATTTCCAGATACCCCTCTGTAATCAGTTGACATTGAAAGTAAAAAGAGGATGACAGCATCTCTTTGTATCACAGATCATCTCCTGTACAAATATTTTGACAAAGGGAACTTAAGGCTCCTTGCCACCTGCATACATTCGGAATGGAATAAGATATATACATACGCAGACAGCATAACCACATTTGTAAAGGAAGTAAAGATCATAACGACCTAGAACAGAAATTCTTGTCAAACTATAGGACAGATGTTGAAGAGATTACCTTCAAAGCTAAATCTTCACTCACTGCAGTACGATATCGAGTTGACCCCTCTAAGGGACAGCTTCCTCCTTTAATGATAAAATTAGCATTGCATAGACTGGAAAGTTGCAAGAGAACATCAGACATGAGTCCACTGCTCCCTCCTTCAATTGTTAGTTCATGACTTTCTTCTTCATCAAGCGAATCTTCTGCTAAAGACGTTATACACTGAAATATGGCTAATAATCTCTCCAATGGAAAAGTTCCAGGACCTTTCATAAGCAATTCCAGCTCTGTCATTTCCTTTTGCTCCAATGATTTTTCAGAGGGCCTACAGAAAATGCAATTGATCAAGATTTACTTGATATTAATAAGTAAAGCAAGATGCATACAGAAAGTGAGATGAGACTATTAGTTGTTAGACAGCAAGGAGTATCTAAGCAAGAAATTTGCAGCAGAAAACAGTTTTCAATCATCAGATTATAAAGATAATTTCCATTCTCTAATAGATAAGAACCAGTTCAGCATCAATAGAAGGAAAATTCTAGAGAGAACTCAAAGCATGTAAACATGACAAAATCATATTATATTATACCATATATTCCAGAATAAGGTAATAGCAGGCTCTTAGCCTGTAACTAAAGTTGCTGCTCCAAGCACAAGGCAGTACTTTCCATAGATTAGGTAATTACAAAACAGAAAATCATGTCGCATAGAAGAGTTAAGAAAATCACTCCAGAAGAATAAGGGAGCCCTTATGAACCCTGATACAGTCATTTGTAGTTCCAAGGCCTAGAAGTCTATTCCTATAAGACAAACTGAAAATTAGGTTATTGGTGTCCTTACTTCCTCTTTCGTTTGCGACTATCCGAAACCCCAGTTGAATCAAATAATGATGCATCAAGAGTAGCTGGGTTTCTTGAAGCGAGGAAAGCTGAAATAAGAAGATACTTCGCAGAAGTAGACATATGAAAATCTATTTTATCAAAATCTTCATGAATTCTTGACATCCTCGAACTGCCTTTTTTCTTTGTCTCCCTGTTGGCTTCATCTTTGAGAAGAGGCCAAGATGGAGACAGGAAAGTTTCATTCAAAGCGGAAGCGATATGTGGCTGGAGATGACTAAACAACCTTCTCTTCATGTCTTCATTGGGTGCAACTCCCATATCACTTAAGGGTTGAGAATACTTTTTAAATAATGATGAAAAGACTGCAGACAATTCGTCTACTCGTCTGGTAACTCTACAGAAAGGTCTTAGCACAACACTGTTTGACATAAAAGAAGTAAGAGATTCATTAGTTGAAGCAAACAAAAGAAAAGTTAATTGGTTTCTGCTGTTGGTACTTACTCAAGAAAGGAGGAATACAACTTGCGGTTGGTTTGATTAGCCATAAAAATTTGACGAAGATCGTCTTCTGTGTAGTCAGGAAAACAAAGAGGGATAGGCTCCACATAACCCATATTGAAGTAGTATGTATCAGGTGAAGTGTTGCTAATAAAGATCAAGCCCACCTCAGGCATCTTTAAAATGTCAAAAAGATTAAATAAAAAAGGTAATATGGTGGAACTTTTATCCCATTTGCGAACACGCTCCAAATGATCAAAAACCAAGTAAATCATTGTTCCATTAGGCTGTCCACTCACCTTAGAACTCAATTTCCCTGAATTCCCCTTGAGATTTTTTATCACACTCTCCAAGGCTTCACGGAGATAATTAACAAAATCAGATGGCTTCTCACATCGCTTTATGCTAGAATAACTATTTCCTGAATTCTTCCTATGAAACAACAACTGGTTCAATATGGACTCAAACAAGATCCTAGGACTATAGCATGTTACACAACTTGAATAGACGAAAGGGCGGTTTAGATGCCTGAATACCTGGAGAATAACACTGGTTTTCCCAGTAGAAGGACCTCCATAGATCAAAATTGGAAACATGGGGGAATTCAAGGGACCCAAAAGGCGTAAAAGCTCAAGAACTTGAGTGCGTCTACCGGGAAGACAAGACAAGAGATCCTCGAAGCTAAGGGGTTGTTGTCTGAATCCGAGGTCATTGAGTGTTGGCTTGTAGGGTTCAATGGGTTTTGTTGATTCAATAGCATCGTTGGAAGCAGAATAAGATCTAGTTGTTGTTCTTGTAACTTGTGGGCTTTCCACTTTTGCCATTAATTTGCATTGGAAGAACCAATTTCACTGATACATAAAAGAAAACATCATTTTTGAGAAATCAGAACTGAAAAGAATAATTACTAGTAGACAATGACCAGAGGAATAACAGTCTAATTCAAAGAAAAATCAAGGGGTTTATTCTGCATTGATATATAACTTTAAATTGAGACAACAGATAGACAAAATTAGGAAGAAAGAGAAATCAATTTTTCAGCCAAAGAAATCGAGCAAAATATTTCTTAGTTTTGCTCATCAAGGAAAGAAATTGAGAAAATAAAAAATTATAAAAAAAAAATACGAGAGAAAAGGTCATTACCTGATTCAAAGGGTATGTGCAAAACTGAGCGTCAAATGGAAGAGGAGCCTCCACCTGAAAAATAATCAGAGGATTGGGAGCCCTAAAATGGGTGGGTTTTGGATTTGGTGATACAAAAAGATAAAAGAAAAGGTGAGAAAATATTTTCCCGCCAGAAAGGAGATACTATTAGGTGCGAACAAGCGCAGTGACACCCTATTATTGGTTTGGGCTAAAGTCTACAGAATGGGCTAAGCCTCCAGAACACCTTTTCCCTTCAACCCAAACTCGGTCCAATTATAAGCACTACTAATTTCTTAATTGGATTTTCCTTTTCTTGTCTTTCTTTCTTCTAAAGTTAGAGCTCACGAACCCTAATGGCGGTGGTTCTTACCCTCTCCTTTGAGAAGTTGACTTAAAAGCATGCAACACTCGAACTTATAAACTTATCAAGATATTTTTATCTATTTGATGTAAATTGAAACATTTTATTTAATTTTTAAAAAACGTTTGACTTTATATGAATAGAAAAAAGTTTTGATTATACTTAATTACTAATTTTATGCGAAAGTTGAATATTAAAAAACTCATTTATGAATTATATATTTCATTCATGTGAACAGTGCTTAATTATCTATTAAAACATAATGAAAAAAAGACCGAATGCAAATTATCTGAGCATCTTACAAGTACACTAACGTTTATTTTTACTTCTAAGATAACACCCTAATCACTCTAAATCTAGCACGTTGTTGCCCCTACTTTCTCAAACTTCCATTGGTGCAAAAATCGTGCAAGCTTGATCCTACACCTTTAACTTTGATTCAGTCGTGATCGGTTGCTTTTGCAGTATCAATCTCGTTACCATGACAAAATGATACAATAATTTATGGGCGCCCATTCGTTGATGCCTGTATTGTCAAAACACTTTAATTTTGCTTTCAAATCTCTTTTCCCAACACGATGACAGCACCATCAACGTGAGCACAAAATGAAAATTTACGAAAGTCCAAATTTCATCGGCTTTTATGCCTGATGACTAATGCAATCACAGGCCCCTCAAGCTGGGGTGTGATGCCAACGTTACAACCTGAGAATTTGCAGATAATAATTTGAATGGTAAAAGTGAGATGCGAGAATTGCCATCCCTCATTCGCAAACAATGGGCAACAATATAAACACAAATCACATTAAATTTTAACATGCAGCTATGTAGCTTTCCATAAAAGATAGGACAAATAAGTTAAACAAACAGCAAACTAACATATTAACAGCCAAATCAATCTCCATCTCACTCTCTCGCTACTATTTTTCGTCATCATCTCTTTTTAACTGTCACTTGGGGCGGTGCCCCTGACAAAAGAACCTCGGCGATGGCCACCAACAATCACGTCTTTAAGGCGAGATATGGAACCCAGCACCCGACCTGTCTTCTGTCAAAATTCAAAAGGTAAAAACAATGTCAATAACCAAAGAGACATTCAGATAGGTGAGAAAGAGGAGAAAAGAGAAGGGCAAGCAAGCAGAATTAAGAAGGCAGCAGCATACTTAATCCCCATAATAGTGGAACAGTTTAATTCTAAGACAGCACACTACAACAAACATACATTGTAGGTCCCATAAACTTTGATATTCTTGAATAAACAGTTAGCAAAGGCCATTTTTTATCAACAAATTTAATATTAACACACAAAGCTATTGCAATCCACAGATACAAACAAAATGATCTTGTTTCTTTCTTCTTATCTTCATTTTCTTTATTTTCTCCCTACTCAGTCCAACCAAGGAATAGGTTTTCCCTTTGCAAAAGGTTACACAATCATATTTTCTAAACCAAATTCTATCAATTTAGAAGTCTCTATGCACATCTGTGTTTACAGACACACACATACTGGCCAGAGCTATACATGACAACATCAAATACCAAACGAAAAAGTAGATCCAGCCTTTTCATAAATAATAGTTGTCATTCAATTCTGAAGCGATAGCTCAATGAGATGCAGCAGATTATTAACATCCCCTTCCTTCACAGAGTAAATGGTTTACAAGATGCAAAGAAAAGTAAAAATATGCATCATGGTTAAGCTTTAAGGGGTCAGTTAGCAATCAGAATACCTCATTGTTGAGGCTGAGCTGCCACTTGTGTTGCAAAGCCTGCCACCTCTCTTGTTGCCACCGCTGCCCAAGGATCACAATGCCCATCACAGCTGCCGCAATGAAAATGGACCAAAATGCATTTGCCTCTTTTGCATGAGCATACAAAGAAACTGCCCTTCTCTTCCACCAAGCCTCACAAGGGAGGTCAGAGCCATCATATTTATCATCTTGTAAGGACTTTGGAGACTGAGAGATGTCTGCAGGAAAACCTAAGCCTTGCTCAGAAGCTTCAATTAGTTCAGAAACAGTTGTATCCTCATCATAGGTGGTTGATCCACCAAGTGCTTCATCACTATGGAAAGAACTAAATGTAGCAGCACTATACAAACTCTGGTCCTTGTCAATCAAATCCAGCCCTTGCAGTGTTGTGCCTTCTTCAAACTCTGTACCATGCTTTTTATCAAAAAATTGCATCCCTGGAAACTCATCATGTACATTCAACCCTTTCAAAGTCCAATCTTCTTCTTCCTTTGTCCTAGATCTACCACCTTCTTCTACACCCAATTCAGGGACCACATCCTTGCCTACATTTTCACTACTATTATCAGGTTCCAAAGGTTCCAGTGGCAAATTCTCATGCTCAATGGGGGGAAAGACAAAGTGACCAGACATGAACAAAGCACGGGAAGTTTCTGCTTCCTCCTCTTTGTATGAATCACCTTTGTTATCGTCCTTTGTTTCAACTTCTTTAGGACCAGGAGCAGCAGCATATGCAGATGCAGTGAGGGACACAACTTCCCATTCATTCCCACGTGGGGTATTCTCCTCTCCCTCTTCATTATCTGCCATCCTCAGGACTTCTTAATGCTTCTAGAGTTCACATGCATCATATTAATTACTTGAACAAACAGACAAAGGAAAATAAAGGACTCTCTTGACTTTCTTTTTTTGTGTATGTGGGGGAAGCTTAGAGGAAAAAAAATACTAAATCCATACAAGAAAAGTGCATTAAAAAATAGATATAGAAGAAAAGAAAATAGAAAACCACAAATTAACAAAATTAACGATTATCCAAGCAATTCCATGTTTATTCACATTAACAGAAGCAAGTTTGAGTAAGAAAAAAAATGAAATTATCATTTTAAGGACCTAATTTCCTCAATCAAAGTAAATAGAAAGCATTTTCCGGATTATATTTCCCTCACACCAAAAAATTACTGAAACACATCCAAAAGACGCAGACCCAAGAAAACAGAAATCATCGCATCCGATAAACTTTTCCAGCACAAGCAGGTCAATCTGCTCAACCAAAGCCCAATATACTTATTACATATACATTAACAGTTCCAAAGATTTTTTTGATCTGACTGAATAAGCATTAAACAAGTTCGCCAAGTTAATCTCAACCAACAATTCAATCAATCTAACTAAAATCAACGAAAATAATCCTTACAAAACGAATCATGCAGATACATCCATCTACATATACATGAGAAATTTATTGAAGAAATGAACGGAATTAAAGAATCAGAAAATACACCCCTATATATATACAAGACCAGAAAACCGCATCAAACGTAGCATGATCGTCGGACGATTTATAAGAAACGATCAAGCATCGTCGGTCAAGAAAAAGAATAATCATCATCAGCTAATCAAAGAGAATCAATCATCAACGGCTCTGATTTTGTCAAATAAAAAGGGTCAAGAAAGACGATGACTAAAGGGCGAATACTCACCGGAAGAGATCTAGAAGTACGAATACGAGATCAGCCGGTGGGGGAAAACGATGACGTCTCCGATTAGATTGCGTTAACTGCCTCTAGGAGTGCACACAGAAATTTGGGGGGAGAGCTTTTATCTATCTCGAGGAACTCGGGGTGTTAAGGATGATGAAACCGGGGTTACCGGTAGTTGTCAGAATGACAGGGGTTGAATACCGGCTGTGTTAGGTAAAATAGCGTCGCCACAGTGAGATAATACCTTCTAGTTATCCGTACAGAAGGGAAATGTGGGGGTAAATCAATGTTGAGAACCGGTCACCAAAGGTGCTTGAGTTTGCGTGTCGAGTGGGACATCGTGCGCTTGCGTGCGCATACCCTGCCCCCTGCCCCCACGGCTATAAGATCAGATCTTAAAAGAGAGTTTTTCCACAGTGTGACTTTGAACCAACATGAAAAATACCTGCTGCTACAAAAACATGAACTTGTCTCTACTTTTGTTTTAGTTGTATGATATAATTGCGGAGTTAATGTACGGGTTTATATTTAATGTATTGTTAATTATATATATTATCATTTAATTATATTATATCATTTTATAAACATTTAAAGGTAATTTTTAAAATTTTTTGAAAATAAATCTATTTAAAATTCCTTTTTTTTAGAATTCTAAATTTTTAAATTTATTTATTATTGAAATGATAATATTTGATTATTTAATAACATATAGAATTTATACACTGCATCAAATATAAATTTTTAATATATATAGTTAAAATAAATAATAATATGATACTTAAAAAATTAAATTATTTAAAAAAAAATCAATTAAATTGTCATTCTTTTATTACATTTAATCAATTTTTTATATTTTTATTTTTATTTAAATAAACTTTTATAACTAGTCCTTGAGAGTTAACTTATTATTACTAATCAAAACATTATTTATTATTTTGTGATATGCAATATAAAGTAACATATTGATATATTATTATAGATGATAACATAGTATGATAATTTAATTATGTGACATTTACACTCTCTACATCAACATCATGTCAATAATAAATTTTTTTTTAAATATTTATAAATAACTTAATAAATTTTAAAATATTATGTTTTTAAATAATTGAGTTTGAATTATTTTAAATAAATAAAAATTTTATTTATTAGTCAATGATTTCATTTTGTTAAAAAAATCCTTTTTAATTCTACTTCTTAAGTCAAACCAAAATGGTTATCCTATTTTTTCTTTTTTGTTTTAAATTGTACAAAGGATAGGACGGTTCCTATACTACACTGAAAGTAAATGTAATTTTGATATCTAAATGTCTCCTTATTTAAAAAGTTATTTTTTTGACATTCGAATATTTAATTTATTAATTAATATTTTANAAATTATTTTTTTTCAATTAAAAAATTTTTATTTTCTTTAAAAAAGATAAACGATCAGAGAAGATTCTTTTTTCTCACTTGCACCCAATGATCGAACTCGTCATAGCAAAAATACTTTGAAAACTGGGAAGTATTATTCTGTTGTAAAGGAATAAGGGCATGGTGGCAGTAGTTTGATGACAAAATGTGGGCCAAAACTTTCAAGCATGACTGCTTGCTTCTTTTTCCTTCTTTTCCACCGACTTCATAAAACAATGAGATAACCACACAGGAACGTGGGACTCTTCGGACGGTAGGGGCGTAGGCAATGTATTGGGAAATGATGCAACAACAATAGATTTTGAATACTCTCTGATAAGGCCGGAGATGCCCCACCCACATTCTGGATTGACTTGTTTGTTTACTAACATTTGTTCTGATTCCCCCTTATCACGCAACAGGAGCGAGAAGAATAAATTATTTATAAAGTTTTTGTTTTTAAATATTACATAACAATAATTAAAATATTATTTTGTAATTTTTTATATTAATTACATTGTTTTTAATAAATTTTAAAAAATATATTAATTATAAAATTTATTCCTTAAATACCATTTTAACTAGTACGTATCTTCTAAATATTTTCCTACCTATGATACTATGAAGTGGCAATTTCAAGAGTTTGAGATAAATAAAGACTTGTAAAAAAAAAAACAATAAGGAAAAAGACGTATGATTTGGCCGATTTAGAAACAAAATAATAAAAAAATAATAAGAGTTTTATTTTGCCAAAATAAGAAATATATCAATTATAGACGATTTAACTATGTTTTTAACATATTACATTAAAATATTGAAATGACTCAATCGATAAATTAAATATAAATGAATTTTCTTTCCTTTTAATTCTCAACAAATCCAATCATGTTATTTCAATGTGTTATATTATATATATATTAATTAAAAAAAAGAGAATTTTTTTTAATTGAAAGAAAAAAAATTCAAACTTTATTCTTTAAAGGGGGAATCATATACCAATTAATGAATCAAATGTTTGATTGTATGTGTTATATTATATATTAATGTTTAATGTTTTCTAAAATATTTAACGAAAAAAAAGATAAATTTCATATGGTATTAAATTGTATAAAACTTTTGGGTGTTGGTAAATTTTATTTTGTAGTGACCGATTGACAAATGTTTTTTTTATATACTTTTAAGATTAATAAGAGAATGAAAATAAATCTTAATTTGAAAATAAAACTCATTTTTTGGAAGAAAAAAAAGGAAAAATGAGAAAGAGAGGTAACACCGGTAATTGACACGTGGCGTATTGTAATTGGACTGGAAGCAGAGCCTGCATCGTGTCGTTATTTCAAAGGGCGTATATACAGGAGATGAGTGGCGGGCACAAAAAAGGAATTCCCCTGTAGATTATCTCCAGAATTCCCGCAAGAAAGCGCCAGGAAGAGGAAGAAAAAACAATGGGAGATTTATACGCTTTGGACTTCGATGGAGTTCTCTGCGATAGTTGTGGAGAGAGCTCCCTGTCTGCCGTCAAGGTCAGCTCTGTTCTCTATTGGTTTTGTTGGATGAAATTCCAGAAATGTATTGAAAAACATTACAACATCAACCCATTCGAACCGTTCTCAGCCTTCGAGAACAAATTCCCTAGTGAATTTATCTAATTGTTCACTAATTTTTCCTTGTCTTGCATACTTGCAGGCTGCCAAAGTGAGGTGGCCGGGTTTATTTGACGGTGTGGATTCGGTCATGGAAGATTGGATTGTTGATCAGATGCACACAGTAAGCTCTTGATTTTTCTCTCATTAGTTATATGGATGACGCTTGCCAATTGTAATTAAAGTAATTTGGTTTCAACTTTGGTTGTTCTGGATTCTCGAAGAAATTGCAATTTGAAACACTAAATTAACATGGCAATACCTATAAAATAGAATGCAACATTCATCATTATTAAAGATTGAATTGAAACTTGGCCATGATTGTTTATTCTAATTTCTAAGGTTTTTCACAATTTTGTTTCACGGTGGTCGGGACTGTGTTGGAATTTTGATTGGGATATATTTACTCCACATGGATTAAACAGTGTGTAAATGTAGTAAAATATCAGCATGGAAAGCCAAATATTTAACTCTATATTGGAAGCCTCACAGGTGTTTTAGCCAATCTGAATGCTTCACCTCCTTTGAATGGTTGCTATAATGGCATGGTTGATTGTTTGTTGCTTAGTGCTTATCGGATTAGAAGGTGCTAGTCACTTTCCTATCAAGTCATTAAATTTATTTGGAATTTTGTGGAAGGTTTATTTCCACATAATGTGTCACATTGTCCTTATATAAAGCCTTGTGCGTGCAATTCCACACAGACATAAGTAGCCTTAATTTGATATGATAAGCTGCATATTTGAACAGAAGCATCTCATCTCAGAAAAAAAGGAAAAATTCAAAGGTTATCAAGTTTAAGAGAAGTTATCTTTTTGCACTTCATCTTACAGGTCAACAACTACTGAATCCACTTAAACTGAGAAGAGTACAGATGAATGTAACTTAAAAAGAATTGCTTTTCATTTTTGGGGTGATAGTTTATGCTTGAGTTAAAAATTGGAATTTATTGAAGAAAGCTATGTTGAAACTAATGCCTTATAATGTGGCAGGTGCGACCTGTGGTTGAAACTGGGTATGAGAATCTACTACTTGTGAGGTTGTTGGTGGAGATGAGAGTACCTTTTATTCGGAAATCTTCGGTGGGTCTATATATATGCCCATGACTCTGGCTTGAAGCTATCTTTTGAAAATGGAGTATCTAAGATCCACTTTTGTTAGCTTGCTTTATTTTAAATTAGATTTCTTTCTATAATATTTGTCTTGACCTAAAGTCTGTGGTTCAATTTGCAAGGTTGCAGAGGGACTAACCGTAGAAGGAATATTAGAAAACTGGTCAAAACTAAAGCCAGTAATCATGGAAGAATGGAATGAAAACAGGGATGCTTTAATTGATCTTTTTGGAAAGGTTAGGGATGAATGGATGGACAATGACTTGGCAACTTGGATTGGTGCAAATAGGTATATTGACCAAGCTTGTTAAGTTGGAGCAGATGTGTAACATTTCTATTATAGGCATGATCAATGAACCTAAAGTAATTGATGCGAATAGGTATATCAAAATTGTTAACAGACCAAATTCTTAAAGTGATGGCTCAAATGTAAAGCAAAAGATAGCCTAACTAGTAACAAATGTTAAACCAGTTACTTTACATACTTTAAGAGTATATATTTTTTGCATAAAACATCGAGTTGACCCTCAGTTATTAATAGAAGATGCTTTTCCTGCAGGTTTTACCCTGGTGTTCCTGATGCCCTTAAATTTGCAAGCTCAACTGTATATATAGTCACCACAAAACAGGTGCAGTGAGTTTCTTTTCCTCGCATTGTCCCCCACTCCCCTCTCTCCATCTTTCTCACACAAACACACACGAGAAAAAGAGAGGAAATTTTGCTAATAAGAAGGGGCAAAGGTTGTGGATATATTTGTAGCTTGACCCAATCCCCTTTTTCTTTCTGCCTCATTTCAGAGCCGGTTTGCAGATGCTTTATTACGAGAGCTTGCAGGAGTAACTATCCCCCCTGAAAGGATATATGGCTTGGGAACTGGGTTAGTGTTATCTGATTAATATTGAGGAGAGCAACAGTGCTCTCTTTCAAAATTTTGCTCCTACTTTGCTTGCCATGATGAGGGTCTTTGAATATTTTATCAGGCCCAAAGTGAAAATTCTGAAGCAACTGCAACTGAGACCAGAACACCAGGGGATGAAACTACAGTATGTTCATTGCTTTCAACTGGTCATCAGTTTATCCTGATTATAATGATATCAACATTTCCATTACAGAGTGATCAGTTGCTGTATTTTACCTCTTCATTTTTCCTGCCTATTTGATCTAAAATTACTGAAAATAGTTCAACTCTCATTTACTAGCTTTGTGGAAGATCGACTTGCGACCCTGAAGAATGTCATCAAAGAGCCAGAATTAGATGGATGGAACTTGTATCTAGGTATTCTTATCATTATAATTATAATTTCCAGTTATAGTTTATTTTTGACCCGTTCGTGATTTTAATGGTGTTTCTCTTCCAAGGTATTGTATGTTTGGGTTGGTTGCTAAGATTGATAATTTGAACAGGGGACTGGGGATATAACACTCAAAAAGAGAGAGAAGAAGCAGCTAGCATTCCCAGAATTCAGCTACTCCAGCTCTCTGACTTCAGTAAGAAGCTCAAATAGTCAATGGCATCACCCTTCTGTTTTTTCTCCAATATTAGATAAACAATTGATTTATCAGTGCCGATTGACACTACAAGTATAAAACATGATTTAATTAAAATAAATTTTCTATCTCCTCTTTGTGGAGCTCTGGAACTTATTTAAGAGAATACTCATGAATAAAGTGATATTTTTGTCTATTCTAGGTCATATGATGTGGCAAGAATTAGATTTGATGATAAGAGATATAGCCAGACTTTAATATTATTACAAAGTCAATGTGTGAGGAGCTAATGCTGCAATTAAAATAATCTTTGATGTAACAAAGTCAGGAGAATTCCAGCCAATCACAGCTCTTCTTCCACATGCTCATCAACCTCTTCGTTTTTCTTTGATTGGCGAAGTTGTTCAATGACCTCGTCTAGCGGCGGATCCCCTGTTCTTCTAAAAACTTGATCCCCTATCTTGATTTCATAAGCCTCGTCCTGGCTCAGTAAGAACTCCTTCAACTGTAATTAGAAAGACAGTATTCATCAGATAGTTTAAGGCAATGTTGTCATAAACATCAGATGGTTGCCATGACCGAAAAAAAGATATTGAAAGCTGCAGATAGTGCTGTACCTCTAAGATTTTCTGGCCATCTTCCATGTTGAACATGATTGTGCTCATATCAATTCCCATGAATTTCACTCCAAGGGCTCCTGTTCTCAAAAGTTTGGTCCATTTCATAGCAATTTCGGCTACCTTGTCCTGAAACCAACAATTCCCATTTTACCATTACCAATCATCAAACACAAACAGATCCAGCTCCGTTCGTGAACATAAAGAATCAAATAATTACCTGATCCCGTCGAATTCCCAAACGGAGCTTAACGAACCCAAAAGCAGGACCCATGTGGCGTTTCATGACTTCCTCCTGAATCTGGGAAAACTCCATCTTATCGAGGTCAGAAGGTGGGGGATCGAATTCTGGAGAGGTTTTCTTCTTACCCCAGTCTTTCCAGGCTTCATCTTCTTCGTCGTCAACAACGTCGTCGAGATCGTCGGTAATGTGAATCCTTCGCTTGCCTCCCTCGACTCCGACTGGGTAGAGAACAAGTGGCAAAATTATAAGGAGGAGGAGAAAAGAGGGATAATTCTTCATGCTATAGTTTTCTTTTCGTGCTTGCAGTGTTGAGAATAAAAACGTTGGAACGGCTTTGGATATATACTTGTATATAGTATTTGCAGCGTAATATGATAGGTAAGAGATTCTTATATAGTTACATTAACAGGCCAATCATGTGCAGAAAGAACTCAAGTCGTTGTCACTCGAACACCCTTTTCGAGCTGGTTTCTGTCAATCTTTGTGTGGTAATGACAAGTAATATTGTTAATTCTTTCTTCATAAAGAAGGCTATTAACCTAATTAATTCCTGATCTTTTGATGGGTTTCCATATCGTTCTGGTACGAAGACTAGAGATGGAGACAGGCCCAACCAAGCGCCCAAAGGTCAAGACAATGGGCAGTCTCAACTCTCAAGCCACGGAAAAAAGGCCGCTGGTCAGCTATATTTGGGCTTATGAAATGCAGTACGCTGTGGGTTAGATTTTGGAAGTTCTATTTTCTACGTTATCCACTGCAGACTGAGAGGAGTTACTAACTTCAACCCCGAAGTGATTTAATTCCACGTCAAATAAATAAATAAATAAAATTAAAAATTTAATAAAATATAAGCCTTATGTATGTCGTCAGATGAAGTCGCTCGTCAAATTAATCTTTGAGATGCTGACTTCGTGACGCATCATAGAGGACAACAACAAGCACATCATCTCCCTTGAAAAGGAAGGAATAATATTTAAAAAAATTTTTATTACATTGAGTTAAATTTTTATATTTTTATTATTAATCAAATAAATTTTATATTTTTATTTTTAATTAAAATATTATTTATTATTTTATACCGAATGATATTGACATAGTATATCAATATATATTATAATTTATGATGAAGTGACATAATAACATATCATAATTAATGATGAAATGATATAATAACACGATCATGTTACTTTTTTTACCCTGCATATCAACCTCATATTAATCTCATGCAAATATAAAATGATAAATAGTATTTTAATTAATAGTAATTAATCAATCATTAATTATAAAAACTTATTTGATTTAAAATAAAAATACAACGATTTGATTGAATAAAATAAAAAATAATTTATTTAATTTTTTTTACATAATTTAAGGACTTATTTAAACATTATGTCTAAAAGAAAATTAAAAAAAAAGTTTGTGCTATTTTAGACAAATAACTTAAAAATGGTGTATATTAAAATACAAAATACAAATAGAAAGATCAGAAATGAATATTCCAAAACAGGAAAAAAAATATAACTTGTGGTATCTTCAATGCTACTAGATTCCTCCAATCAAATTAATCAGATCCTCATCCACCTTGTTTTACATTTGGGAGTTGAACTTGAATTATTTTCAGACAATAAAGGTTGCGTCACACTTGAAATTTCATAAGCAAAAAAGCCTGTCCGTATACATATGTCCGTAGTCTTCCATTGTTTTCTACCTGTCAAGATTAAGCTTATTTTCTAGGGAAACTTAGGGATTGGGGAAATACAGCATCAACCTCACGCATGGAAGACTACAACCTTCATCAATTCCCAATTCCATGACGCAACCCAGAGTTTCTTATGTTATAACTGAAATGGAAGATAGATGAAACTCCAAACCTTCTGTGGACCACCGTCACCACCCTATTTATTAGTCATATTCGCTCGAGTGAACCAAGTCATTGACCAAACAGACAAAGTAGTATATCAAAGGTTCTTCTTATCCCAAAGCAGTGATAAAGTCCAGGTGGTGGTAGATGGTAGCCATAGTCACTTTTTAATTTTTTAATTTTTTATCATTATTTATATAAAATTAAAGATCTATAAATTAATAAATTTGTATAATTATTTTTAATTATTTTTTATGTAAATTTTGGAATCCGTTTGAAAATAAGTAGAATTTTTTAAACTTTTTTGTTTGTTGAACTTTGACACATGAATGATTCAGACGTAATCCTAACAAAAGGTAAGCAGACCTATTTAAAGTCTTAAAAGACAAGTTGATTACTTCAATGAATCTTACATAATAGCTTTATAATATAATAATAATAAACAAAGAACCCTGGATGAACAAAAAAATTGCTTCATATCGTCCGGCTATTTTGTCATTTTAAGGCTACTAAGAAAAAAATTAAATACTAGTCTTTTTCAGCCCTTCTTTCAAAAATTTTGGTAAAGTGGCGCTAGCTTTCGTGAGTTGAAGGCAATTGGGCATTAAATGGTGTCGTTTTATTTCGGAAAAATTGATTGGATACTTAATTTGTACCACAAAAAATAGGATCCTTTCTCAGTCTGGCATCCCCACTTTCAGTACACAGCAATGTCCTCTACATGACGAACGCATTTTTATCCTATTAACTGAGAAAAGTTCCTTTGAATTTTGTGGACCAATGGATGGTGCTACAATGACATCTACACTAGTCTACAAAACCGGATGGGGTGGGGATGATAGTCCTTCCTCATAGTCCTTGTTGGAATGGCATACAAAATAACCTTTAATTACTCTTTAAATATTTATTGGTTTCCAAGATGGGAAAGAGATGATCTGACAGGAACCTTAGTTCCAAGTTTCTGACATGGTAATAAGATTTGTGAACATTTTATCAGAATTCAGAAACGGATTTGAGGTATG